>NW_022991454.1:172506-425006 GCF_902827175.1 Gymnodraco acuticeps
AGTCAATCATAAGAGAGGGCACCCTGTTTGTGTTGATTGACAGATTAAGACTTTTAAATGAAAAATGATTTTCTGAAATGAACAGACTTTGGCAAAAAGGACATTTTGGAAATGAAAAATGCTGCATGAGAATAAAAAAGACACATGCAATCAATTAAAGACGAAATATAACAAATGATATACGTTTTACATTTTGGATCATTGTATATTTCCATGGTTATTTTTTTTCTAAATTTAATTGTGAATATCTTATCCATTTACTTTTTTATGAACACTTGGTTTTATTACATTTCATTTCTTCTTTTCTTTCTGTTGTGCTCTCACAGCACCTTGGGATTTCTCTGCATTTTAAAGGGCTCTTAATTTAAGTGCTACTAAAATCATTGTTAATATACCTATATGATAATAAATATCATAATCATGTGATTGTCTACTTCAAAGAACAGAAATCAATAGTGTAATAATGTCAAAATCTTAAGTACAGAGCGCCCAGAAAGAATATGTTATGGGCCATAAGGAGATCTATTATTTATGCTCATATACAGTAATGTCCCACATATAATATAGGGCGAGGCAGAGAAGTCGGTAATGCTTTCTATATAAACATACCCAATGACTATAGATAAATGACGTAATGCTTCATAACAGTGAATATAATACATTATACAAAATACATTATATTAACCTTATGAGGATGAAATACACTCTCTTCAATGAGTGATCAAAACTCAAACGATTTTCTTAATAAAGCATTTACACATTTCTTTAACTATACAGTGCAATAAGCAGATTATAACACATCATAAGTATTGTATTTAATAATGCTTTATAGAAAGAGTGATACAAAAACTCATAACTAGCCCATTTGTGCTTTTATCCAGTTAAAATATTGAGGAGAAAATAAATGCAGTTCTTAAAACGTTTCTCTTGTTTTGAAAAAATCAACATATTCCAAAAAAGCGAGTTCACAGATTGGAGTTTATTTGAGAATGTTCTATTAAAAGAACAGCTCCTTTAGCTAATGAAGGCACGCTGTGTAACACACTCTTAATAAACGTCTTTATTTTAATTTTATTGACTATTTTCATTTCCATGAACTCTTGTGTCTTAAAGGAGAACCAAGGGCATGTTGGGGATATTGTCGATGCGTGAGCGGTAATGTGATGACACAGATGGCCGGAGCACCCTGTGGTCCCACTGCGGGCAAATTCATTATCTCAAGCTCTGTCCTTAAGGCCGGAAGATCCTCAAGGACATCCTTCCACTTATTTCAAGAAAAACACAAGAAGCATGCAGACTACAAACTCACATAAAATCATTAAATATTCAGCAGATGGAACTGTGTCAGGTCACCAGTCAGCGTCTCACTGAATAACATCTTATTCACCGCGAGAGAGTGACAGAATGACACACTGTCCCAGGACGTGTCTCTATTTGACAATATGAGATTCACCTAACGGGAATAACAACATTGGCAGATGACTGGGGATTTCATATTCATGCACATTTTTTTTAGGGTCAGGGTAAGTGCAGAAACAAACTCAAAAAAGAAAGAAATGCTATATACAGCAGGTATATTAGTTTTTCAATGATCCAAAGCATTGCAAGTGCCGTCCAGAAAGTACGGAATCAGAATCAGAAGTACTTTAATAATCCTGCGGGGATATTGTTTTCTTGACTTTATTGCTTGACTTCTTTATCTATCTTTGTTTAGTTCCTTCTAAAAAGGAACAAAACTAAGATGGATACAATAAAAAGTATTATTATATCAACATAAGAAGCAAAAATGTCCAATAAAAAAGGTAGAATGAGTTACATAAACATATACAAATCAAGTATAATGTCCAATACCAGAACATATCATGTAAACCTCATCAAGTCAAGTGCCACCATATTGACTTAAACATTTAAAAAATAAAATATATATATGTGCAAAAATAAAATATTGGCAAATGTGGAGTCAATTAATTTGGTTCTCAGCAAGACCCTACATATGCGGCTTTCACACCAGCGCTTTTCCCTTTCTAGCTCCGAGCGGGAGCTTTTCGGTTCAGCTCCGGTTTCCCTTTTCTGCTCCCGCTCTGTTCACACCGCCCAGAGCTGCCGCTGCTGCGTCATGACGTCACCGTTTACGTGCCTGCTTCATAAAATCCAAACCGCGGAAATCCCTCACATCGACAACAACAACAATGGCCGATTGTATTGAAGCGCTGTTCGCTTTGGTTATCCTCTTACGAAACGACATGGAAGGCATCGGACGACTTTACAAGGGACGACTTTACTTGGAACTTTACAAACATCACATGCGAAATGCAAGACTTCTTTGTGGTCTTCAGCATCTACTTCAACCCGCCTCGACGTAAGAGAGACGTAAGCGACGCCGCCTCTTAGCTCCGAAGCTCTTGCCTCTAGGCCGACAATTTTTTGGAGCTGGAAGTGAACCGGATTCACTGAACCGGATTCCGCCTCTGCGGTGTGAACAGGAAAAACCGGTACTTTTCAGGCTCCAGCTCCGAGCCGGAGCCTGAAAACGCGTTGGTGTGAAAGGGGCAAAGTGGGCCCAGCGTTTAAACTCATTTTCTTTGTGGACAAACGGTGGTACTACACTTAAACAACTTTTCCCCATTGACTTATTTAGGATATCAAATAAGAGTGTTTTTGTTGTTTACTTTGGTCCCACCAACAGTGCTAGCTAGCCTATAAAGTATACTAAGAAAGGACTGGCTTATCTAAAGCCAGTTGAGTAGCACTTAAAATGTTTTAGCTCTATGAAACCTGATGTTCTTATATGATTCTGTTTTCTTCAAGTTTGTATCTTCTTTTTATACATTTTATCTCCCAGAAAAGTTTACATTTGGTTCTTGTTTTTATAAATGTGATGGTTATGTATTAATGCTCCACTAATGGAGTTGTGTGTGCGACAAGCGGAAGAGCGAACACTTATATTACCGTGTTGAAAATGTTGTAACACCAACAAATACAGACATAAGGCGGTGATCTCGTCAGATACAACTTTTTAACATTTTGGAAACGCTAACGTAGATCTTTTATTCAAAAAGTGTTTAATTTTGGACTTTACAAAGCCCTTAAGTTATTGGTATTGTTAAAATCACACAGGTCTGAAACTCAGCAACCACTAGAGTCTAATTCTTCATTAGTATATTATAAGTGAAGCCAAATTTAGCAGAAATATAGACTTAAGAGTAGACAAAAGTAAAAAGACATGCAAAATATTTTTGATTTTGAATGCCACTATTAAGAATGAAGCTTTGAAGGTTTCATTCAGGAGCACAGACATCATTATAGCCCAGGAGGAAAAGTCAACATCATTCATCCTCGGGGAATCGCTTTTTCAATCTAGTAGACGCTGAGAAATTTCAATAGTCGATGAGCTAAATCAAGGTTTTCTAATCCCAAACACTGGAGACGTTACTGAAGGACATTGCAGGGCCAGCAAAAAAGTGGAATTAGAAAAGTTGCAGAATCATAAAAGAGCCTCAGCCTTGTATTGACAGGCTTCCTCCCACTGAGGTTGTAAACTGGTCAGGGCATCAGCCGGCAGTTAAGTGCACTGAATATCAAACAGGCAACTTTGAGCCAGCCGAGTGATGGCCGACCGCAGAGAGGAGGAGACACATATAAAGAGAGACTGGTGGGTGGTAAATAAAACCTTTTGTTTTTGTTTGGAACAACCCCGGCCTGTAGAGAATTAACAAATGTTCAGATCTGATAGTTGGTCGTCCTAAGATTTACAACTAAAGTGTAGATCTATAAGAAGTTATACATACATCAGTTTTCTGGACAACTATAGATATTATGTTTTAGACTCTGGTTACAAGGCTCCACATTTGCTTGTCTATAATCATTTAATTTAACAAATTGGGGCTTGTCCAAACATCTTTGTCACGGTGCGTGTTTATGTACATTAGTGTGTATTTGTGCAGCTAGCTTTGTGTTATAATGGGCTGAGACTAGTTTCAGGACTTGTATGTGTTGCTGAGTCGACAGGATCACTGTGGTGAGTAGGCTGCATTTTTTGGTTAATGAAAGCTACTGTTATGAAATACAGAGGGTTGTTATTTTGTGTCTTAGTGCTAGTAATATGTGGAAGAGTTTTTTTTAAACACAGTTAGTAAATGGCTGCTTTGTCCCTATAGGCTCAGAGCAGATTCCCTTTGGAGTTCGTTGGGTTGGTTTGGTGTCAAAGTGGTTAGAGAAGAACAGTGTCTGTCTGGGAGCAAATCTAAAGTTGCAGATGGGTCGCCAACTGCTGGTTGCTTTAACAAACTTGCGGGATACAGTGAATAAATATGCCCCACAAGTAACACCTGAGGACTATGCCGGACAAGCCTCCATTATTTATAGATGGCTCAATGGCTGCAACAAAGATGGCACACCAGACAAGTTAAAAAGTAAAGAAAATGTGTGTATTTACAATATAACAAAACTAAAATAACCAAAATTAGACCAAACAAAAAATGTGAAAGTTAGTAATGTGTCCAAAAGAAGAGTGAGCTCCAGTGTTGGGCTTTTTATCCAAAACCAGACCACTTAATCACGTGACACATACATAGCCAGTAAGCAGAGAACACAGATGAGGACCCCGTGGACTGGAGGGGGTCTAATACCTCATTCACACCAACGGTGTTTCAGGGCCGGTTCGGAGCTGGAGCTTGAAAAGCATCGGGTTTTCCTGTTCACACCGCAGAGGAGCAGCCTCTTAGCGCCGGAATCCGGTTCATTTCAAGCACCAAAAAATTGTCCGGCCAGAGCAAAAGCACTACATACGTCACGCTTACGTCGAGGCGGAGGCAGGGGCGGATCAACTCCTGATCAACAACAAAAAGCCGGCGTTTTATCCAGTTTGTACACAACGATGGAGAAACTTAACAACCAGCAGTGGTCCATTGAAGAGACCAGCTACCTACTGGGAATCTGGTCTTCTGAAGAGGTATAGAGGAAGCTGGAGCACAATCGGCCATTGTTGTTGTTGTCGGTGTCAGCTGTGAGGGGTTTCCGCAAGGTTTGGCTTTATGAAGCAGGCACGCAAACGGTTACGTCATGACGCAAACGATGCCCAGTCGGACTCTGGGCGGTGTGAAAAGAGCCGGAGCTAAACCGAAGAACCGGTTCTGAACCTGAAAAGCTCTAGCACGGAGCTTGAACCGGAGTTGCGTTGGTGTGAATGAGGTATAACAGAGCTGTCCAAAAACAACCAGAACCGAGATATTTAATTTGGCATAACAATTCATTTTAAGATACTTGTATATATTAAAAACATCGATACCTTAAATGTTGCATTCAGATTCATGATTCTATGCAAAGTTGCACAAATACCTCTGGCATTGATAGTGCCTGCCATCTTGGAATTGACATTGATAGTTTCTTACTCTCACTTCTCCAAACTTGCACACATCTACATGGATGTTTGCATGTGAGATGTTGACAGATATTGTGTTCACGGTGGAGTCAGAGCTAACCTGAGCTGTGTTGGTGCAGCGGGGATGAGGGAGTGTCAGATCAATGGCTCAGTGTGTTGGGCATAAAAAGAGCAATGTGCCCCAGAGAGAAGGGCTGTCTGTGACTCAGCGCCATGCAGCTGTGGCCCCGGGCAGCCATCCATGCCCTCACACACTGTTAGTCCTCCCTCTCAGCCCAAAACACTGCAAGCTGCTAAATTATTTCCAAAGAGGAATACATCTGCTCATGCAATGCAATGTTATATATCAATATATACATTCTTGTAGTGTGCATGCGCCTACTTTTCATGCAGCCTGTTGCAGCTGCTCCTGCTAGATTTGTACTATTTTCAACTTTTGCATTTTGGTTTGAACTTACTTGATATTTTTCTTTTAATAACTTCTATTAACTTTATCAAGCTGTGTTTTGTTTGTTTTTGAGTTGCTGCATACATGCCACTGTTAGGCAGCAACCATGGCTGCCTTGTTTACACCAGGGAGAAGCTAATCGCGCTAAAGCCGGCTAGCATGGTGGTGGGGTCAATGGCTATCCCCACTGAAATCTGAAGAAGGACAAAGAGGATGCAGGGGTAAAACGAAGAGACAAAGGAGGAGAGCTGGGTCAGACATTTGAAGAAATTAGATTAAAGCTCCCACCTCTTATCATGGGCAATGTAAGATCCAGTGGCGTTTTTATATGTACAGAATTGGTGGGACACAAAAAACTTAGATGTCTATATATAAGCTTCTGCAGTGACGTGCAGTGAGGTTCATGGCTGGCACTGACTCTTCTACAAATATTATATTTTGACCTAAATCAAAATATAATATTATTTTCAAAGGCTTTTTTGTCTGATGCTTCAATTAATTTTAAACAGACAGTTCAACAAAAGGATACCACAAAAATGTAATTTTATCATTTACATATTGAATTGTTCTCTCTTAGTAAGATCCCATTTTCAATAAAATTGCGATCTTACCTTGACTTGAAGATGAAGTCCATTTGCCTATCCTTCTGGACAAAAATCTCTATTACTTTTTTGTAAAGGTCCTCCTTATCTTCTTGTAGTTTCAAAAGTCAATCATAAATCTAAATGATGGATTTATGATTCGAAAATTATAAAAGTAGGGTAGACATGTGGATATTATCCAGCTGACCAAAACGTGCATTTATCTAACAGCTACGTTTCCCACAGATCTTATTTCGAGCTATTTTCTAAATTCCTATGGAGAAATCTCATTGCTTTTTTGTGGAGGGAAGCCATGCGCAGCTTACTTCCTGGTTTTAGGACGCACCTCTCTCGTCTCCTCTTCACACACCACACTTTTCGCGGCACACGTACTTACAGCCAATCAGCTCTGAATGATGTGAGATGACGTATGGTGGGGATGGCAGCTCTATGCCCCTATGGTCATTATTTGTTTGCCACACACATTAAATAGGAAAATACTCTGAGCATGCGCAGTGTAGTTTTTACAGTCACCGTTCACTTAGACAGAGAGAGGGAGGGGCAGGATCGGGTTTTGTCCCACATGGCTCTAAACAGCTCAATAGGCACACACTGTAGACACTAATTAGAAGAACACAGACTAAAACAGCAATGTACAGACGAATCAGATGATTAAACATGATCTTAAAATATATTTTATATATATTTTTTATTTTTTATTTTTTTGTAATCATTATTTGTAATACTTTCTGCTGACACTAGGTGGGGCTGTGCCCCACCTGCCCCTAATGACCAGTCGCCACTGGTAAAATCACTAGCTAATCAAATGGATGGGCTAAAGGCGTTAGCTAGTCAGACGGAATATCTGGATTAGAGTTTTATGTGCTTTACTGGCTGCACCAGGATTTATCTGATAACTTTGTTTCCATCAATAGCTTCTGGACTGTTCATGCCAACAAGGATTGAGAGCTTTACCATGAGTCTTTATCATGTCTTCACCATTACCTGAGTCTTCAGCGGATCTTTCCTGATCCTTTTGACTACAAGGCCTTTCATGCAAATGTTTACTTTATATACATGTGTATTTATGATGCAACTGTCACAAAAGCAATTTCCCCCATGGATTGATAACGTACTTTGATTGATTGATTGATTTTTAAAATGTGCGTAAGGCGGTTTAAAATCTAATATAGATCTATATATCTAGGCACAAAGCCAGAGAGCAAATGAGGTGTTAGCTCACGAGTCAGTAACTTTGTCACCTTTGCTGCTGCTCTCTGTTTCTGCAAAAAGCTGCCTCAAAGGACTGTGGTATTTTTGTATTTTATGGCTTTTAAAGCTGCTACATCCGTTTATCATGTGTTTGATAATCCAATGATCCCTGAAATCTGTTTTTTTGTTGTTGCAGAATGGGAGGCAGGGCAGGGGCTTTCCTGTGACCGCAAGGCTTCACGCACAATAGCACAAACAATAAGGCCTTTGTAG
This sequence comes from Gymnodraco acuticeps, assembly GCF_902827175.1. Lineage (NCBI taxonomy): Eukaryota > Metazoa > Chordata > Actinopteri > Perciformes > Bathydraconidae > Gymnodraco > Gymnodraco acuticeps. The sequence continues at coordinate 180,401 of NW_022991454.1, forward strand.
CCGTCACTAAGACATGAATGGCTTTTAATCTTAGATATTAGAAACTGCTGCTGCACTCTATTTATCTCCTATGATAGTGTGTGGAAACCTTTTAAGACTCTTGCAGATCAAAAGCAAAAGCTGTTCCATATTTCTCTATAACAATCATGCATTTCTACTGTCAACAAACAAAAAAGCTCTACTTTGTCCAATAAATTAAGATTCCATTGAAAAGTGTAGTCTACAAACCAAAGCTGATATATTAGGTCATCAGAGTGTATTCCTCAGACTAGACCAAGAGCCACAGAAACGTTGTACAGGCAGTTAAAACGAAGTAAATGACTGTAATGTTAAAAGGAGCATTCATAGTGATGAACCAACAGATAATCATCACCCATTAAAGTCTCCCTTTACTCAACTGAGGGTTTTAGCATCTTTTAGATCAATGTTTTATTTTGTTGGCACACAAACTGCACTCTCCTCCAGTAAACTCCTTTGTTTCCAGCTAAATATTGCTGGTCATTTTCACTACGTGCACAACAGCTAGGTGGTGAACATACTGTATAGAGCATTAGCAATTAAAGACACTATATCCTTGATTTTGTTCCTTTTTTTAAACTTTCCATTTACAAGAATGGATTCTCGATGCATCCTGACTGTCTTTCAACTACAACATTTCACTCAAAGAGACACATAACAACATAATAACACTACTACAAAGAGAGACGAAAACACTACATAAAGAGATAAGCGACTATAATGTTTGTGATGCTTCTAGGAGATGTTCAAGGGCCTTTTGCATGCCTGTGTCCAGGGGCTCATTTTGTTATCATCCCCACTGTCCATTGTGAATCCATAAGGGTTGAATGAGGGCTAAATCATTAAAGTATTCCCATATGTTCAGAAGAAAGTATTTTGGATGGATAGTAATGAATGGAGCTGAATCTATACCGTACCAAATGACTAGAATGAAATTGGTTTTCAGATAATGAAGTGCCTTACTGCTCAAATTCAAATGTGCCTGACTAAGATTCAAACGAGAAAGCTAGAGATAATAATAATATATAATCATGACGTTTATTAAAAAGAAAATTACCACTGAGTTGTTGATTGAGTCTTTGGGGCAAGCAGACACAGAGAGCAAAAGGGTGTGCAGCTCATTTAAGCTATTGTGCAGCAGGAATTCAACCTACATGTGTGTGTGTGTGTGTGCGTGCGGGCGGATGCATTTGAATTCTTCCATGTATCAAGCTGGAGAGTTAGGAGTTACCTATGTATACAGCATACACTTTATTGTTCATTTACGTTATATATATTATTATTTTTTTACCCGTCTATCTTGTGGTTGTGAGGATTATTTCTTCAGTGCCTCACGATGTTGCTGGAGTCAGTGTCACAATCTATTATTATTATTTTGGTTAGGATAACCACAGGGTCACTGCAGGGTTCAGGATGCTCGAGTGGTTTCCTGTGCAGCTGCAAGTGAGCTGCGCTGCCATCTGCAATCATCAGAGCTGTCCAGACACACATGCATGGTGGAGCATGACAGGCGGGTTCCCCTATGACGCGTGAAGCTGCACAGATACGTGTAGGGTAAGGCTACAGATGGTACATGTAAGAAAAACGAGTATTCAGCCCAAAAAAATACTATTAATAGGAAGTAGACGCAAGGAAAGAGGACATATTATGCTAATTGTGTTAAGTTCATACTTGTGTTCATATGTGTTGTCTCTGGGACATGTCTCCATGCTTTAATGTTCAAAAAGCTCTTTATATTTCTCATACTGTCTGTGCTGCAGCACCTCTGTTCACCCTCTGTCTGAAACCAGAGCCCAGTCTGCTCTGATTGGTTAGCTGGCCGGCTCTGTTGTCATTGGTCAACAGCTTAGAGATGTCACGCCCCTTAGCCAATCCCGTACAATGTGTTGGAGCGCTAGCCAATATAATTGGGAGTGTATATAGTGATGTCACTGTTTTACATAAGTAAACAAAGGAGTCCAATGGAGGCGTTTCAGGCAGTGGGGGGGTGGGGGGAGTGTGTGGGAGAGAAACTCCCTCTGGAGGGAACACAGGAATGTAAGCCTTTGCAGACCATTTACATGCACTAAAACCTATAGAACACACTACAGGAAAGGGACAACTCCAATAGGGCCCCTTTAAAGGTCACCTATCATGCTATTTTTAGGCAATAGTATAGAGAGGCGAAGTCCCTCCTCTTCCATGGGACCTCCATGGGACCTTATTTTGGAAAAATCATGTATTGAAGTCAATGGAGAGAGAAAGATTATCTTTTGATTCCGTTTGAATTGTGCAACGAATTACACATATGATCTTTGTCAATTGAAAAGATAAATTTGCAACTACATTTTTTTTAAATGTGTCGTAAAACTGTGAAGTAACACTTTTTTGTGTGAAACGCTCAATGAACTACATCTCTGGTCTTGCACACGTCACCAACACCAAGATGGCCGTCACGTTGGCACATTTCACCACTTTATTTCAGAATGAAGTGAAAAGTATTAAAAGAGGTCAAAATCACTACAAGTCTGGGCATGTTGAGAGCTGTACGTACACACAAGGGGAGTTAGTCGGTTCCGTGAGAGCCAGCATGCAGGACCGGCTTTACAAGGTTTCGGTGCACGAGTGTAATGTGTAACGTTAATGTACGCGACTCTGGGATTTGTAGTCTTTCTAGTTGTGTCTTTTTCATAGTCTTATATTTCAACAGTTTTACGACAAACTGTGACTTTTTTGACATGGAAATGATTTTTTAAGATTGACAAACATCATATGTGTAATTCATGGCACAATTCAAACGGGATCGAAAGATTTCTCTCTCCATTGACTTCAATACATAATTGTTCAGAAATAAGGTCGGGCGGAAGTAGATGGGCGTTTCTTCGCCACTCTATAGGTCTCGGATATATAAAAAATATTAAAAACATGTCTATGAAGTGTTTTGGTCAAAAAAACAAACAGATAACCCATTCTAGCCATGCATCATACCCAGCTCTATTTCTCTTCCTGTTACAAAAGTGCTGATTCTGGGTATAAACAGGTCTCTCTTGAGAATGAGACCCTGTGTCTCAATGAGATTTTCACCTGTATAAGTAAAGGCTAAATAAAGCTTTTTTTTTAAACAGAAAAAATAAAAAACAAGAGGGGGCGGAGCTTATGCCGGCTCATGCGGGACCTGGCAGATACTGTCTAAAATGCTGCGGTGATGAAACACAAGGATAATTAGATCAAGGATTATTTCTGAAACAGTATGGAGCTCAAAGGCTTTCTCTCTTGCCGGTTATACCACAAGGTGAGTTCCTTTTTATTTCCAGCTTCTTCACACACATGCTCTCCAGTACAGGTTAGCTCTGAGTGTTAGCGATGCTAATGTAAGCATTGGGTTGAGAGGTCATGTGTTGTGAGCATGCGCAGCGCAGTCTGTCCTGGAGTGGTGAGAGAGAGTGTGGTGCCTCGACAATAATAAACGGAGGTGCTATCTGGGACGCTCCAACAAGTACTAAGTTCCTGAGTTTTTGTTACACAGAAGTATCTTTGAAGCCTTAACACCTCGGACGTTACACTAATGTAAACACCGACCATATTACGTCCAAAACAGTCGGGCATTGTTTCTGATAGCAACGTTTGATAGTGCCGTGGGTCCACATTTCAGATATTATGTCATATCGGACGCAAATCTGGATCAGCTCCGTTGTAGCCCCGTTTTTAGAGATTTGGGTACAGAGGGAAAGAGAGAGGGTTTTATTTTCTGACGCTGTGTGAGTTCCCTGACACACCGGGGACACATATTTATGTATAAAAGACATAAAAAGTGCATTTTGCATGATAGGTCCCCTTTAAATGTGCAACAATGGAAAACACAAGTGCTCCAGTTAGACAAACAAAGGTTAAACGTCCATTTCCATGAAGAATACTCTGGATTTCAAAATAAAATATCTCAAATAATCTAAATCCTGAAATATGACCTTGTGGTTTATCCACGTCACCTTCCTTCGACGCAGAAAAAGGTCATGTGGTGGTGGAACAAATGAAGAGAAGGAAATAGCCATGTCCTGGCCAACAGATAGGAGACAGGATGCTCCAGCTCTCCTCTGAGTCTTTTCAAAAACACTGTAAATCACTTCGGACGGGCCCACTTTATCATTTCACCCCAGCACTTGTCACATAGGGAGGAACATTTGCGTGGGATTTGGCTGTTTTACATAAACAGTTGGACTAAGTGCTTGCTGCAACAATAATAGAAACACATGAGATCTTTTCCCAGGTGCTGTACAAAGCATTTTATGTGTATTCTGCACAGCTCAATTGTTAACGATCAAGTGTAGTTAATAGCAGTAGAGATGATAATATTCAAGGGAGGCTCAGTAGGTAAGCACAAAGCTGCAAGGACCCATATTTGATTCCAGGACGGTGTGAACACCTGACACAAATCAAATAAATTGCGCCTTTGTTTGTAAGAAAAAGTCACGAGACAGCAACATTTCAGATCTATTTTCTTTGGCTTTTTCCTTTTTGCTTCTCATATTGAAAACAGACAGGAAAATACAGAGTAATACATTAATCTCAAATACCATGGCTGATCAATTTCATATGGGTGTAGGAACCCAAATGTTCTCAATATTAAAAGTGATTTTTTAAACTTGTATTTCAAGTTTTATTTTGTAATATCACAGATGTGTCACCGCCCCCTCTCACCTTCAGCCAATCACATGGCCCCTGCCCTCCATGCTAACATCTCGAGTTTGATTCTGTTAGCTATAGGTAACAACAATGTCAAAGTCATTTCTAATCAACCAATTAAAGGCTTCTGTCGATAAACAAAGCACAAAGACACAATAAACATATCTAGCTTAAAAGTAGGGAGCGACTCCACTTGTTGACTGTACAGAAGTCTATGAAATAAATGACCCTAATTCTTGCTTGATTTACTTGACAAACAAAACATATTTATGGTCTTTTGGTCTCATTAGATGGTTATAAGTTATATGGTCTTCTTTTAAACCCCAATAGCCTATGTTCATTTTTTAAACTATGGTCCCGATTTGAGCAAAATAGACAATGAAGCAGGGTATGCTTTAGGCCAGGGGTAGGGAACCTCCGGCCTCCGGGCCGTATACGGATCGCGAGACCATTTATAAACACACGCAAAAAAGATTTTTTTTAAAGAAAACTAGACCGCAAAAAAATTAAACAAGCGAGCGCCTGTTTTTCCTGGCCAAGGTCAGGGTCCTTGAACACAACACGAGCCTAACGTGTCATCCATAGACGTGTCATCACGTGGTATATGTCTCGTCTGACAGGGGTGTAGTTCTGCAGGAGAGCACCAGAACGCCGCTTCAGAAATGGCAGCACCCATAAGGAGCCGTACACATGCCGCAGTTTCTGCGTGGCTGTGTCTTTAGTTGAAAGCCCAGTGGCGATCTGTTCATCTGTCATACCGATCATACAGTCAATAACTTTGTTGTTATTAGCATCTGGTTAGCTAGCTATGCTAACGAATATAAGAAGCTTTTTCTCCAACCAGTGAGGTAAAGGCACATCTGTATATGATCATTATAGTTATAAAAAAATAAGAGAATAAAGTAAACAGGTGTAAAATACTATATGACAGTCAAAAACAGTTATTAATAAACAAGAATACAGTTTGAAAAAGGAGTGATTTGTAAAATATCCATAAAGAAAAATAGAATCTGCTTCCAGTTCTGTTTCATATGGGTGTTGAGAGATGTATCCATAGATCTCTTCATGTTGCTCTCAAAGTGCAGATTGATGCTTTTAACTTCAACATTTAAAAACAAATCTTCCCGGAGGAGCATGCCCCCGGACCCCCCTAGAGGAGGTTAGGTCCCCCCCCCACTTAAATCATGTTCACATAGCAAACTAAATACATTTGCACACATCTTGTGTCCATATCTTTCTGTTTGGTGGTCACGCCACAACCGTGCATGTGCATGCATGCGCGGGTCATGGTAAGATATCTGGATTAAGAGGTTGCTTTTTCTTTGCACAGCATGAAAGAAAGGCGAAATTAGTGGGCTGTGATTTTAGTTATTTTAAGCAGAGGTCAATCATTTGTACGGCCCTCGGAGGATGTTGAAAAAATTGAATTGGCCCTTGAAAGGAAAAAGGTTCCCCACCCCTGCTTTAGGCGTAGCTTCCTTGTGATTCACAGGCCGTACCAACACTTTGTCCTTTCTTGTCCATGTTTTTTAAGTCTTGGAACTTTAACCCATTCACAGATAGTTTTCAGTTCAGATAAGTAAATTGAAAAATGTTTGATTCCCTCAAAATGTCTCTTAAGCTTCTGTTCACCTCAAACAGACAAAAACAAGATTGCCATGTCCAAAAAGACCCACAGCTTGTTAATGTGGCCAGGGAACGGGACATTTGGGACCCCCTGCTGGAACTTACCACCAAAACCAATCTTTTTATAAATGGATTAAGATACAAATAAATTGTTGAACCATGTCTCTGTCTCCTCATTAAATACATCTGTTTCTCTTGGTTTATTGGGAACTCAAGGTTATTGTTATATCATTTCCCTGTTATACTGATTTCCTGGGGTGCGAGTCCCAAGGTTGCATTGTCTGTCTTCGATCTGTAACCATTTAATTTAATATAATTTAGCCTACAGCCAATAAACTTGTTATACGATTTAATTCTCAAAAGGAGAATGGCTGTAAAACCATCTTATTATGTTGGTCAGAGCATGTACAATGTCCAAACTTCAACAACTAAAGCATATTACCAAAGTCTAACTGGTAACTTAATCATCCTAAAACAGTACCTTATTCCATAAAATAGTACTTTATACATTACTTTCCCTTTAAAGTGATGTCCACTTCAGACAGTTTATTTGAGACACTCTTAAGTAAGTCTGAAGACTGCAAAGACCCAGTGTGAATGTGAGCATCTGTCAAATAAAGCACTTGTGTTTCCTACCTCAGCCAGAGCTCACTGGGATAGAAATCTGCAGGTGAGAAGTGAATGAAATAATTATGATCTTCTGGCCCATTTAAAAAACATAATTGGAAGCAGCACATCCCAGACAACATGCAGCTTCACTTCACCCTGTCTTTGATTAGCATCCTGCAGCTAGCAGCAGGATTTCTAAAAGCCTGTCTGTTGGATCCCTTATAGATTATCCATGACTATCCATCTCCTCTAATATTGGGGGCATTGGGCAAAGCTCAAGCTGGCCTGGAGCTTTGCTGAGAGAGATGATTAAAGGTGGATTGATGTGTTACCAGGATTTGTTGTGGTTTCAGCTGTTTTTGTTGCCGCAGTGAGTGCACAGTCCTGCCAAGTGGGTGTGTGCCTGGAGCCAAACAAAGAGCAGTACACTGTTTCACTTATCTGTGGTTTTATAAGCCTTTTCACTCAGGTCACAAATGATGTTTAATGTTAACAGAAGTGTGCTGTAAACACAACAGTAGGACGTTTAAACAGGTGAGACGTAAGCAACCAGAAGTAAGCATAACTCTTTTTAAAATGTATTTACTTGTAGACTCTTCTCGCACTATTTCTATTTTATTTGTATTTACTTGCACATCTCAAAACATTCTCTTGCACTATTTTTCTGTTGTATTCTATATATATTCATGTTGCACTGTTGGAGGAGCCTGTGGCCTAAGTTTTTCATTGCCATATCTACACTACTGTGCACATGACAATAAAGCCTTGAATCTTGAATTGAATGAAGTCCTAAATTGTCCTTTGACAACTACCGTACTTTTACACTAAAGCGTGGCTGTTTCATGGTAGCACAGTAACATGAATCAAACATATTCCTTGCAAATATAATTCATCCAGTTTCATTAACAAAACATTGATCATAGTTGAACTCTTACACATGAATCTTTGTGCAATCACGTAAGCTATAGCTAAGATATGATAAACATGTGGCACTGATTCGCAGACTTACATTATTTAACATCACTTGGGCCATGTTTCGTTCTTGTTGACTCATGTTATGTTGAGATTGTTATCTGGTTTATTTGTTTCATGTTGAGTGTATATCATGTTTACATTAAGTTAAGTTTAGTTATGTCTTGTTGTTCATGTGTTAAATTACAGTCACTTGTTTCCCGTTTGTCATCGCACTTCCTGTTTTATTTTGTACCTTCCAATCTAATTTCAGAGCCCTTTACTTCCTGCCACTGTGATTGTTTGCCCCTCTCTCACCTGTGTCTCATGAGAGGCTTCTCAATACTCAAATTTCCCCTCCTCGACTCCCCTCCTCGGTTCCCCTCCTCGATACTTAGACCCGCCCACAGGAGATGCGAGCGGAGGACCGAGGAGGGGAACCAAGGAGAGAGGAGGGGAACCGAGGAGAGAGGAGGGGAAGCAGCAGACGTTTAAAGAAATGAGAACTCCTCTCCTCTGAGCGGTCATATTAAAGAGACGTCCGTTCATTATTACGTGGCAACAGCTGCATCAGCTGTCGAGTGTTTTGTCATAGCGCTGTATCTCTGTTAGATCAGCTGAACATTGTTCCCCCACATATTTACTTTGAATTCATTGAGAGTGCGGTATACCGTATAATGAGACAATAACAGGCTACAGATGCGGAGACACACACACACACACAAATATATTTATATAAATATATACAATTTAAAGTACGAGAGCTCAGCACTCTCATAATAACGTAACACAATCAGAGACTGGATATATCCCCCCCCTCTCTCTGTCGCTGAAATGGGGAATTGAAATTACGGGCCAAAAGTTGTATTTACAAGTATTAACTTGTAATAATAATAAGCCACTTACAATTCTCCGTGAGATCAGGGAGCAGATATAAGATGGAAGTTTCCCTAACATACAAAGCCATGTTAGGGAAGCTTCCATCTTATATCTGCTCCCTGATCTCACGGAGAATTGTAAGTGGCTACTGCCTGAGATCGCATGCTGTGGTTTTATTAAATGTGCCAACTGCTAGGACTGTCTTAGGGAAGACAGCTTTTCGATGCGCAGCTCCTCTGTCTTGGAATAGTCTGCAAATTAAATGGAAACTGAACAATCTGGTGCCACTAAATGTTTTTAAAGCTCGGTTGGATGCTAGTCAATCGGAAGCTATTGGTACCTGTTTATGTGGATAATTATGTAAATGATGCTGTATGATGTCCTTTTGTTGTTCTATTTATGTTGTTATGTTTCATGTGGAACTACTTGAGCAGGTCTGCCTTGAAAAAGAGATCAATGATCTCAATGGGATTTATCTGTATAAATAAATATTTGAAATTAAATTAAAAGTAAGCAGAGGACACCAAACCAACTGAGACCCGTCTGTCCGCCGCATCTACGCACTGTACAACACACACCTACATACTGTACCACACACACACATACACACTGCCTACAACACACACTTACAGCTCCTAAAGCATAATCAGGCTACAGCCGTTGTGTATTTTATTATGTGAAGCACTAAATGGTCTTAGAAAAATATCGACTCTTTGTATTACAGCAAGTAAAGAGAGTAATGTAGGCCTGTTATACTGAGTGATATTGTACACTGCTCTGCTTTCTGCACGGACCTCACAGCTGTTCTCACTGTAAACATCGCAACGCGATGAAAGCAGTTTCTAAAATAATATCCAGGGGATGCATGCAGAGCTGTCATTGGCTGAGATAAGTCCGGCCGTGCGTCACGCCTCCACCGTTCCCGGAAATGCATCCGTGGAGGAGCCGTGGAGGAACCATCAGTGTATCCTCGGTTATAGCTCCTCCAGAGAGCCTCCTCGACGCTCGATGCTCGGTCCTCGGTGTGCATTTAGAGAAATGAGACGTCCTTCAAAATGGCGCGCTAAAATTCATTTCCGGGTCACTACCGGAGGACCGAGGAGTCGAAGAGGGGACATTTGAGTATTGAGAAGCCTCTATGAACTCTTCTCTAGTCCTGTCTCCCTTTGTCCTATGCCAGTAGAGGCTTCTCAATACTCAAATTTCCCCTCTTCGACTCCTCGGTCCTCGGTCCTCCGGTAGTGACCCGGAAATTAATTTCAGCGCGCCATTTTGAAGGACGTCTCATTTCTCTAAATGCACACCGAGGACCGAGCATCGAGCGTCGAGGAGGCTCTCTGGAGGAGCTATAACCGAGGATACACTGATGGTTCCTCCACGACTCCTCCGCGGATGCATTTCCGGGAACGGTGGAGGCGTGACGCACGGCCGGACTTATCTCAGCCAATGACAGCTCTGCATGCATCCCCTGGATATTATTTTAGAAACTGCTTTCATCGCGTCGCGATGTTTCCAGAGAGAACAGCTGTGAGGTCCGTGCAGAAAGCAGAGCAGTGTGTATAATATATATCACTCAGTATAACAGGCCTACTCTCTTTATTTGCTTTAGTTTAGTAGATATATACAAACAAAGAGTCGATATTTTTCTAAGACCATTGCTTCACATAATAAAATACACAACGGCTTATGCTTTTGGAGCTGTAGGTGTGTGTGGTACAGTGTGTAGGTGTGTATGTGGTACAGTGTGTAGGTGTGTGTGGTACAGTGTGTAGGTGTGTGTTGTACAGTGTGTAGGTGTGTGTGGTACAGTGTGTAGGTGTGTGTGGTACAGTGTGTAGGTGTGTGTGGTACAGTGTGTAGGTGTGTGTGGTACAGTGTGTAGGTGTGTGTGGTACAGTGTGTAGGTGTGTGTGGTACAGTGTGTAGGTGTGTGTGGTACAGTGTGTAGGTGTGTGTGTGGTACAGTGTGTAGGTGTGTGTGGTACAGTGTGTAGGTGTGTGTGTGGTACAGTGTGTAGGTTTGTGTGGTACAGTGTGTAGGTTTGTGTGGTACAGTGTGTAGGTGTGTGTGGTACAGTGTGTAGGTGTGTGTGGTACAGTGTGTAGGTGTGTGTGTGGTACAGTGTGTAGGTGTGTGTTGTACAGTGTGTAGGTGTGTGTTGTACAGTGCGTAAATGCGGCGGACAGACGGGTCTCAGTTGGTTTGGTGTCCTCTGCTTACTTTTGATAGGCCTACTTGTAAATACAACTTTTGGCCCGTAATTTCAATTCCCCATTTCAGCGACCAGAGAGAGGGGGGGGATATATCCAGTCTCTGATTGTGTTACGTTATTATGAGAGTGCTCTCATACTTTAAATTGTATATATTTATATAAATATATTTGTGTGTGTGTGTCCGCATCTGTAGCCTGTTATTGTCTCATTATACCGCACTCTCAATGAATTCAAAGTAAATATGTGGGGGAACAATGTTCAGCTGATCTAACAGAGATTATAAAATACAGCGCTATGACAAAACACTCGACAGCTGATGCAGCTGTTGCCACGTAATAATGAACGGACGTCTCTTTAAAATGACGCTCAGAGGAGAGGAGTTCTCATTTCTTTAAACGTCTGCTGCTTCCCCTCCTCTCTCCTCGGTTCCCCTCCTCGGTCCTCCGCTCGCATCTCCTGTGGGCGGGTCTAAGTCTCGAGGAGGGGAACTGAGGAGGGGAGTCGAGGAGGGGAAATTTGAGTATTGAGAAGCCTCTAGTGTGTTTTCATGCCATGTCGACATAGCCACCATTTCCCAAGCCAATAACTGTATCTTGTTTGTACTTAGAGCCACATTTATTTCGTATTTTTTCTTCTATTGCCAAGTTTTTTTCTGTTATACTGTGAATCTTAAATTATAAGTAAAGACTCTTGGACTGTAGTGTAGAGTTGTTGAATTTGAGTCACAGTTTTGAATCCAATCACTTTTATCGTCAGACATGTACACAGCAAACACACGGTGAAATTCAAACTCTGGATAAAACCAATGAAGCATGGGGCAGTGGTCCATTCAGGTACTTGACCAGCAACCCTAACTTAACGTAAGTATCTGAACAAACATCTTTTTTAAACCCAAATGTTTTCCTCAACCTAATTAAGTAGTTTAGTTTGAATTCACAAGGTTAGTATCCGAGCATTGTGCATGTGACCGTGCACCTCACTTTACTCCAAGGTCTGGTCATTGTCTCTGTTCACCACAACATCCAGACAATAGAGAGGCAACATTATTAAACAGACTGGCATTTACGTTGTAAAGTTTAGTTTCTAACATGTCATTTAAATGTGTGTGGGTTTATATGTCATGGTTCATACAGATCACAACCACTTACAACATGTATGGCTTTTAAATGGTATGTCCTTGAGGAAGAAATGCTATTAATAACACAGGTGTCAAACCTTATGGCCCATAAAGCAGGTACCTCACAGGCTACAGTAAGTTTTATTGTCGAGATTTCTAAATCTGGATTCCTCTGTTATCTTTTATACGGCAGGCAGTTTTTATGTGTCATGGATTATTAGTGTTAAAGACCAATACATGTTAACAACCATGCAAGTGAATTTTCAATTATCCAACCCTGGAAGCGAAATGTAAACAATTGAAAGTGGAGAAATGTAATCATGCAGATTCATACAAAGCATTGAACTGAATGATGGGATGAGTTTGAATATGATGTAACACATTATGGCAAAACAGCTGGGCCTCTTTTAGTATCTGTCTTTTTAGCGACTAAATGTTCTTTGGCCTGTTTGACAGTTTTTTAACTTACCCTCTGCTGTTTGGGGTTCTGCAGGGAGAGTATATATTTGTTTGTATCTTATTTGATGAGCTAAACTGCACCAGCTTCCATCACTGCTTCACCTGGAGGATCGATAAGTCATTGCAGCTGGTTTCCATGCTCCTGCAGGCTGTCCTCACTCAGGACCAACAGAGAGACTTTCCCTGCATCTGTAATCCTGCCGTCTGCAGACTGAGGTGTGGAGGAGCCACGTCTGCATTGGATTTCCACTTCTGAATATGTGTGAGCTCTGAAGTTCAAAGTTGCTGTTGCAATCTTGAGCAGGTGGCAGCTCCGATCAATGTGCTTGGATCTATCTATCTATCTATCTATCCATCCATCTATCTATCTATCTATCTATCTCTCTATCTATCTATCTATCTATCTATCTATCTATCTATCTATCTATCTATCTATCATCTATCTATCTATCTATCCATCTATCTATCTATCATCTATCTATCTATCTATCTATCTATCTATCTATCTATCATCTATCTATCTATCTATCTATCTATCTATCTATCCATCTATCTATCTAATCTATCTACTATCTATCTATCTATCTATCTATCTATCTATCTCATCTATCTAATCTATCTATCTATCTATCTATCTATCTATCTATCTATCTATCTATCTATCTACTATCGATCTATCTATCTATCTATCTTATCTATCTATCTATCTATCTATCTAATCTATCTATCTATCCATCTATCTATCTATCTATCCTTTGAAAATTAGTTGATGTTGCTGCGGTAAATTATGCTGAAAGGTAAAGTTGTGGTGTTGTTAAAAGTCTGTTGATTTCAGTGATTGCTACAAGCCACCACTTTCCTATACAAGCTAGTCATGTGTCAATGAAGGTCCAAAAATAACCACATTTCTGCAGGTAAATTAGTTCTGTCAAGAGTCTTGAGGCTCCAGAGGGATATAATAATTTCAATTTATATAGCGCCTTTCACAAAACCCAAGGACTCTTTACAATGAGTAAATGTTGATATGCGAGAAATGTGACCTTAGAATAACCCACACCTGGAAGAAAAAAACCGATATATGTGATTGCTATGCTGCATTGATTCACAGCTTTAGCTTTGAAGAGAATCCTGCTGTGTCCTTCACTGAGATAGATGTCCAGTAGTTGAATGGACATTTACCTGCAGCCAACATCAGAACAAGTGGCTCGCTTTGCTCACTCAGTGTTAGGAGGTCCTTGATAGCTAGGAAATTACAATGACGGACTAACAGTTAGCTCAATTCAATAGCTACTCTCATAGCTGCAGATCTACTGATTTACCAGGAACCTGAATATAGCATAAAGCCTGCAGGTGCTTTCATGGTATTGGACATATCTAAGCCTTTAGTTTTCAACAGGTTGTTAGATAGGTGAAGGCCCAATTATTGTGACTTTTATTCTACTGTTCACTGACCATAAGGAATGCAAAACTGTGCTGTATTGGCTAATTTCTCCCAATTTTTAAAGGTGCAATCAGCTCAAACCAGCTAACACACATTACACCTGGAGTTTTGTAGATCTGGTGCCCTTGTTCAGTTGCCCTTCGTCCGCCTGTTAATCCAGCCTTGGCGTTAGGCATATTGGACATAATTAAAATGATATTGTCTTACAGTAGAGCGCTCGTAGTGACCTTGTATGTCTTATCGGCTTATGGTAATTTGACTGTAGGTCTATCGCATGTGTATATTGTATATTATAGCTTCTTTGCTAGCATAGGCCTGCTTTTGTAATGGACCTGGCAGTGATTAATTAAATCAGCAGCAGTAACCCCTCATTATCCCTGATTAATGATATCAAACCCAGCTTGCCTTTTCAAAATAAAACCCCTCTCATTCTCCAGACACAATGGGGAACTGATACCTGCACATTACTGCTTTTCATGGTTTCATTATTGGTGTTTACCACAACAGTGGATGACTCAGGACGAGCGGTCCTTTGTGTTAAAAATGCCATCATCTCTGTATGCAAAGGTGAGGGGGGAGGGGGGGGGAGGGGGGGGGGGGGGTTCAGGCTGTGTTGGACCCAGTGATGAAATCAAAGGGATTGTGTTCCTGACGACACTGACTGCAAGACATAGGCTATCAGCTCTTATGTGGTGCTGCATTTGAATATTTCAGAGAGGGATCTTGCCTAGAAATAAAACACACATCAAATACAACATTGAATATAGTATTTGTAATTTTGAATAATATTTGACTGTACTCAGTGTAAATATTGTCTTTATTTTTGCTACGTATCTTCTTTCTGTGTCTTTGAATGCACCATACTGTGTACCAAAGCAAATTCCTTGTATGTGTAAACCTACATCTGATCATACTGTTGTGTTGCCTCATTCATGTTGCTGACAAATCCACCGACACGTGAATGCAGCTCCTGTTGAAACAATGCTGCGTGTTGTCACCTTGTTGGCATTTCCCCAGCGTGTTTATTGAGATTTCTACTTGTTGACAGAGAAGGATATTTTGACACAAGCGCTGTTTGTCTTTACACATTCCCTCTGAATAATCGGACATGCGTCCTCCTCCCTCCTCCTGCCTCCCTCTCTGCATTTGACAGTGTCCCTCCCTCTTTCTCTCTCCTCCTCCTTCTCCTCTCATTAGGGCTTTTCA
The DNA here is from genome assembly GCF_902827175.1 of Gymnodraco acuticeps. Lineage (NCBI taxonomy): Eukaryota > Metazoa > Chordata > Actinopteri > Perciformes > Bathydraconidae > Gymnodraco > Gymnodraco acuticeps. The sequence goes on from NW_022991454.1 coordinate 195,580, forward strand.
CCGGCAAAACACCGACACACTCCCTCTCCCTGTAACCGGGTAATACACACGGATCGGCGGCAGCAGCAGGATTGAGCCCCGGTGCGCACCATCCATGGTCCTCCCCTTGATGTGGGTCTGACAGGAGGGTATGTTGAAATATTCGTATTTTCCTCCTCTTGCTGGTTTCCTCCTGGCGTTATTAGCCCAGAATTGGTTGTGTTAAGCGATGTATTGAATGTTTCTACGAGATATTTTCTGCGTAATTCGTGAATGGTTACGATTTCCGCTGCAGTGCAAATGCATTTATTGAAGCTGTTCATTTTATAATGCGCACGGACTTACGTCCTCTGCTGGGAATGAATAATATTGTGGGAATGAAGCAAGTTGTTGCGTCGTTTTGTGCCCATTGGCCCAAGCAGTGTTGACAGAGAACCTTGCAACCAGGCAGTAACCCCCCACCCAGCCACTTCATAGATGATGTTGCTCACACACAGCATGGCGGTTTTTTAAATTAGCATTTTGGAATATTTGTGTTTTTTAAAGTTGCTCGTTCAGAGATCAGCTGTTGTCTGCTTGTTTCAGCTTGTCAGGGAAAACTGGATCTGCTGTTGGCTTAGTCAGTCCAACACACCCATCACTAATTATACACACACACACACACACACACACACACACACACACACACACACACACACACACACACACACACACACACACACACACACACACACATACACATACACACACACACACCTTGCCCACACACACCTGGCCCACACAAGTGTTGCTTGGGACTGTGTAACACTTTGTAAGTGACGCATGAGTGTGTGTAAAATACAGGCTGGGAGATACTTGGCTGCTGTGTGTGTTTGCCTGCATGCTTGGGCAGGTCCATGTATGGAAATAGCCTGACCTTTGGCCCTTTGGCTTTAACGGCTTTTTTCTGAATTACATACTGTATTTAGGAGACATTTTTCAGCTGTGCACGAGTTTGCATCACCTTCCAGATGCTTCTCATAGACTCTGTGTGGGCACCTGCAGCTAGCTTCTCAAACTGCATTCATCTCCTTCGGGCGTAAGGCTTTGGGAAGAACATACGTGCATGTACGTGTCTGTTTTGCATGCTGGCTTCATCAGCCTAATACTTTTCTGGCTTGTTTATGACTGTATGCTCAAAGTTCTCTTGTCGTTGCAGTGATTCACAATTCTAAATGTATTGAATGTTCAATACTGTCATTGACGGCTGATTGCTCATTTCTATTAGGGTATCTAGCTGGGTGATCAACAACTTGCTTCAGTAGCCAAAAGCAATTCTGTCAAGCAGCTAGGCTAAAAACAAGCCTCACTGGAGGCTACATTTTGGTCTTGGTCATGTCTCAGAAACTGACATCCATAGAAACGAATCGACAAAGCTCTATGATTTTACATGTGTGTTCAGCAGATTTTAGGATTTTTGAAGCTGAAATGCAATCACCATGAGTAAAAAGCTAACGTTTGGCTACAAACAAACCCCATCCCAGTTTGCATGGCTGCGCATCACCACCACTAAGCTAAAGGCAGAGTCATGTCGGCGTAATGACGTTTAGTATTCATTCAGTTACTTGTTAGCAAACGCCGTTTTTAAGACTCAGCAAAGCTTCAGACATTTACGAGTGGGGGTGTTTACTGACATATGACATGGATAAAACCAAATACCCTATTTTAGGCATTTAAGCACAAACGCACTAAAACAAAGTTGACTTCCAGACAAGAGAGCCAAAAGTGGTAAAATCATTTCTGGGTTTTAGGACGAATTCCTGCTCTACAATATAAGATGTTTTCAATAGCAGCTCTCTTGATTGGCCAAACAAAACTATACTCCTTCCTCTGTTGGTTTGTCATGTCCTTCTAATTTACTCGACTCAGATAAAGTGTGTTTCAGTTCCCCTGCAGTGTTATCCTACAGGTGGACTTTTCACACTCTCCTTGCAGACTGCACACAGCATCCCTGGCACTACCATCGGACAAAATTCTCCCCTTGCTGTGTCAGCCTCGCCTCGCCACCTCTCAGTGTGTCACCTGATGCTTCTTCCCCCCCCCCCCCCCTCCATTACCTCCTCTCAGCAGCAGTTTCTCCACTGTTTGCTACATCATGATTCGTAGAGTTCACATCCAATCCAACTCAGAGATTGCCTTTTTTTGATTTTCGCCGTTGTGGATATGTGCACAAAGTCTCACTACTGGTGTGTGCATGTCAGTGTCGAGCTCTGGGATTTCACAGCACAGCATGCTGCCTTCCACCATTTGCAAATCAAATGAGCATGTATGAGGCATCCAGTCAGGCCGAAGCCCTCCTCTCCTCTGCGTCTCATTGGACGCTCTCATACCTCGCACTTGAAAGTTAACTCAACCATTTCTTATTGACATCTTGGTTGGAAAAGGGGGGGGGGGGGGGCGTTAGGCGCTCAGTATCACAGAGGGAGATTGGGTTTTTCTTTTGGTGGCCATCTTACCTGAGTCATTGTTGTAGCTCTTGGAACCTGCAGGGAGTGCTGCATAATTGTGTGGGGTCACCCTGATGTTACTGATGATGATGATGCAGTGTGTGTGTGTGTGTTGTGTGTGTGTGTTGTGTTGTGTGTGTGTGTGGTGTGTGTGTGTGTGTGTGTGTGTGTGGTGTGTGTGTGTGTGTGTGTGTGTGTGTGTGTGTGTGTGTGTGTGTGTGTGTGTGTGTGTGTGTGTGTGTGTGTGTGTGTGTGTGTGTGTGTTGTGTGTGGTGTGTGTGTGTGTGTGTGTTTGGTGTGTGTGTGTGTGTGTGTGTGTGTGTGTGTGTGTGTGTGTGTGTGTGTGTGTGTGTGTGTGTGTGTGTGTGTGTGTGTGTAGTGATGTGTGTGTGTGTGTGTGTGTGTGTGGTGTGTGTGTGTGTGTGTGTGTGTGTGTGTGTGTGTGGTGTGTGTGGTGTGTGTGTGTGTGTGTGTGTGTGCTGTTGTGTGTGTGTGTGTGTGTGTGTGTGTGTGTGTGTGTGTGTGTGTGTGTGTGTGTGTGTGTGTGTGTGTGTGTGTGTTGCGCTTGTCATTGCTTTTGACCCTGCTGAATGTACTTTGACTCGCCATGTTTTTGTAGCCTGGTGATTGTTGTCTATCCTGCCACACACATGCGTTTGTAATGCTATACTTGTGAGGTACTTGTTGACGTCATGCTTTCACCATAACATCAAACCACAACCTCATCTTTAGGATTATCAGTACATCAACTTCCACTTTTCACACTATTTATATTCATGGCAATAGCTGTGTTTTATTGTTTGCATTCAGGCTTTGTATACTATATATATATATATAGTTGTTTTCAGGCATAATGGAGGCCGCAGCATTCAAACTGCATACACACACTCACAAGGGATTCACAGAAAACAATGCATGCAGGTACTAGACATGATATGAAAGACAAAAGCTGGTGCATGATTATTTTGGAACACATTTTTCATCAATCACATTTTGAAAGCAAATATTATTTTTGGTTTCTATCACAGCCTTATCCTTTTGTTTTAAGTAGAGTCTGTGCATTTCACTTTTATCTCAGTAAAAGAAAACAGTTTTATGCTTTAATGTTCAAAAAGCTCTTTACTTGTCTCACTGCCTGCCTGTGCTGCAGCACCTCTTTTCACCCTCTGTCTGAAACCAGAGCCCAGTCTGCTCTGATTGATTAGCTGGTCGGCTCTGTTGTGATTAGTCAACCGCTTACAGATGTCCTGCCCCTTAATCTATCACGTACAATGTGTTAGAGCATTAGCCAATAGAAGCGTCAGTGTTACATAGTGATGTCACCATGTTCCTGAAGTAAATAAAGAAGTCCAAGAGGCGTTTCAGGCAGGTGTATGTGGGAGAGAAAGTCTTTAGATGTTGGCCTACCCAGTACCCATGCACAAACACCTATGTAACGGAGGGAAGGAACACCTGAAAAAGCTAAACCCTCATTTTACCTTTTTAATCAGATTTACTGCGAAGATGGAGGAGTTGTGAGAGATGTCTAAAAAAAAGACCAGTCGAAATTGGTGCATCCAAGGTTTAGAAATCCTTACTTTCAGTTGCTCTCAGTGCCATCTGAATGACATCATCTCCATGCCCCAAGTTTATAACGCTACTCAAAGTCTCAAGCCTTATTAATAATTAAAACTTTATATACACAAGTCAGTCATTTTTTACCCACTCTGTAACTTATACGTGATACTTGATGACTGTTATTGATTGGCTATAATAATCGCAGTCCTACAGTGCACTGCAGCTGTTAACTTACCTGAAATGCCTAATTTGGAGGCAAAATCTCAGTTTTACTTGCTTTTTGCATAATTACTATAAAAGAGAATAACACGGCATTATCGCAGCTGAATCCAACAAAGGTATAATCACAGTGTGCTTTTTATTATACTGGAATACAATGTAGCCTAATCAGGATGCTTTATCTGCTGCAGGCCTGTCAAAATCTCGCTCCAGCATCAGGTGGGTCTTTATTGTGTGTTTCAGCAACGTTTACACAATGGCAGCAATCCCATCCCCTTTTCCTCCTTCCTTAGAGGGTCTCCTTCCTTAGAGGGTCTCCTTCCACGTTGCAGTCCTGTTTTCTGATCAGGGCTTTATTTAAATGTTTTACTCACACAGCTTTGGGCCGATGTATTGCCTTCCTCCAATTGCATCATTCTGTCTACAGTCGGGTGTAAGAAGGGGAGGAAGAGGAGCTGTTCCATGCCATAAAGCAGGTTTATTTCACCATTCTGTTTCCCTTCAGTCATATGGCTCCTCACGGTTGATGGGAAAGCATGACTTTGCCCTTCTGAAGGGGAGGCAGGGAGCTTTACCCCGAGCAGGCGCAGCTCAGCCCCATGATTACAGTGAGTCAGCAGGTTCTGCATCGCTTTTTTTCTACTTCCTTTGCATACCTTCCCTCGCCTCCCTCTCCGCTGCTGTCGTCTTTGAACAAATCCCCTGCCTCTCAAGGATGAGGCTCATCATGTTGTTGTCTGGCTTTGATCTGGTGCAACGATGCCTGTAATGCTCCTCATGTTCTGCCTCACGACAGAAAAGCAGAATTTATATTTCAGGCAATTTTTTGGGGGGGAAATGTTACACTTCTTTTAGGACTGTTTACTTCTTCGTGGCCTGCCATGGAAACACTTTTCTCCTGATACTTCGGCCTTATTATACAAACCACGCCAGCGGCCATTGTTTCATTTTGGCCACCTCACACTTGGCAATAATTAATTGGAGCTTTTGAATTCAGCAGTTGTGCAGAAAGGCTAATTACGTAGTTGCTCTGTCCGTTTCCCCAGTGTGATAAGCTTGTGAATTTAGAAAAAAAGGTCCACTCTTAGTGCAAACTATTTATAAGAACAGAAAACAAGACCCAAACGAGGATTAGGAAGGGTTAGAGTTGCAAAAAAAGTAACAATCGGAACAAACCATGCTTACTGCTGTTGAGGGAAATGCATTGGCGCACATGTATTTTTAAAACAAAATAAAGTTGCAGGTACAGTGAAATGAAATTGAGGACAATGGTCCCTTGGTAACTGTATGTGATTAAAAAATGTCGCCGGCTGCAGTGCTGTTAACAAGATATGCAGCTCCTCTGAGGACGCTGGGTAATCTCTCACGTCGGCATTATGTTGCCTCTGTAATTAGACTAACAGATGATTCAAATGCCCAGAGAAGCAGGTGGGTGTAGTCTGCCTGCCGACTGTGGCTCTGCTGTCTGATGGATGGCACCCACTATTTCTCAGTGATGGTCATAATAATGTAATAATATTAAACTTAACTTGTATATCATCTTTCACACAAGTAATGCAGGACGTAGGGGTTTACAATGGGAGAGAAAAGGACAACAATTTGGATAGAATGGCATAAATAATGGAAAACAGGATGCAAAGTGGATGATAAAGAATAGAAAGCAAAATGTAAGTTTGAAAATAAAACCTACTGAATGTTGTTGATGATAATAAACTGAGTAGTACTAATATTTGCAACATGCTATATATATCAATGAACACTGCAGAAGCACCAAAAGATCTCCATTCTCTTCTACTCTGTTCTTTTAGGTATCGGTTTTAGTGCATGTAAATGGTCTCCAACACCCCCCCCCCCGACTAAAACACCTCCATTGGACTCCTTTGTTTACTTCAGTAACATAATAACATGACCCTCGTGCTTCTATTGGCTAGTGCTCCAACACAGAGTTTTTGAACATTAACATGTCAGAGTTGAGGCACAAAATACAAATATACAGCAAAAAGTGAGCATCCTTTTTTAAGTATTTAACAAACATATTCATGAAATATTTCACATTGTAAATATATATGATATCGACTATTTATGTAGCCTAGCCTATGGCCTTTGTTTTAACTTATTGTATTGTTCTTTTTAACAGAAGTGGTGGAGATGTGAATTTCTTTATCAACGCAAACAGAAATGGTTTCACCTCAAATGCTCTCTCCACCAATCCCTGAGTGGTGTGTTTGCAGAGTATTGTGTCGTGTAAGTACAGTGTCTCTCTGACTGTACACACAGACTACTCCCCGTCCCTTTGGCCTGACGTCTGGCTCCTAAACGGGTCAGACAGGTTGGAAGTCATGACTCCTCTCTGTGTAAACACTGCGTGTATTTACACTTCTCTTATGCCCCTTTCACACCAACGCGTTTTCAGGCTCCAGCTCCGGCTCGGAGCTGGAGCCTGAAAAGTGCCGGTTTTTCCTGTTCACACCGCAGCGGCGCCGCCTCTTAGCTCCGGAATCCGGTTCACTTCCAGCTCCAAAAAATTGTCGGTCTAGAGGCAAGAGCTTCGGGGCTAAGAGGTGGCGTCGCTTACGTCTCTCTTACGTCGAGGCGTGCAGGAAACTAAACCCTCCTCCCCTGAACATGGGTCGACTGTCATGCCTGCCTACAAGCAGTAGTGCTTATAAACACACTTTATAAAGTCAGGCAACACTAACCAGGCTTCGTGTGATTCTGTTTATTTGTACCTTACTTTGACCACCCGTTCACTGTTATTGATCATTGTGGAGAGAGGCAGACGTTTTGTTTTGTATTATAGCAGCTATCGGATGGAATCAATACATGGGCTGCACAGGTTGTCACTGTCCGACTATCACAAGTAGAATCATAATAAAAATACGCCGGTAAAATGTGCCTGTAGAAAACGGTTTATGCCACAATAGGATAGCAATAGCAAGTAGTCAGTTTAGCTTCGGTTGCTATGCTAACATCACCCATTTTATACCAGAGAAACTTTCATAACAGCGTTGTGATGCCAAACAGCGTCAATTCAGACTGACACACATTCACTTAGGCTAAGGGGAACTGGGGATATGTATCAGCTGCTTGTGTGAGTCGGACAGTGAATACTTTAGAGCGGCCGCTGCAGTGTGAGCTAACCGGGAGCTAACGGAGGAGAATAAACTCCCGTGGAAGAGCAGCCAACACTGCAGCGGTCGGTAAATGCTGCAGAAACACATTATTAAGCAATGAACCACGGCACTCTGGAGAAAAGCATAAGGTTGGAGAAGTCGTTATTCAATTTAATCTGGCTTCGTGTGATTAAAAGCAACACGATCATCGACCCGACGCAGTTGTTGTTGTTGTTGTTGTTGTGAGCGCCGTAATGCCGTTGGGGAGCAAATCAGCAATGTAAACGGTGACGTCATGACGCAGCAGCGGCAGCACCAGTCGGGCTCTGGGCGGTGTGAACAGAGCGGGAGCAGAAAAGGGAAACCGGAGCTGAACCAGAAAAGCTCTAGCTCGGAGCTAGAAAGGGAAAAGCGCTGGTGTGAAAGCCGCAGTAATCCGTTCACACACGTGTCACTAGTCTTGTGTATTTTTGTGCGGTTCATCCATTTGTTGCACCAACTTGCTTGTTGTTGTGTTTGCAGCCCAGTGAAGTATTACATGTACTGTACAAAGACAGTCTACAGAATATAACTATTTTGTTAGAACTATTTGTGGTTTATCAGCTATGGGTTTTGCTTGTTTACTCTTTAGAATTAAACATGCCATGTATACATAGTTTAATATACTATACCAATAATATATTATTGTTTATTTCATATACATAATGTTCTGTTTACTCTTGGCTTTTCCTTTGAATACCATCATGGATAGTGGAGGAAATCTACATATTTATCTAATTCCTTTGAGTCTGAATGCTATTGGTCTATGTGTATAATGATCTTGTGGGAATTTAGAGGATCGTACTCTATTTGTTTTGGCATAATTTAGCTCATAGGGAAGGGAAACGCAGTGCATTCTGGGGCATTGCGGGCATCTTTGGAGAATAGCGTCTGTAGCAACAGAATTAGCTTTCACCGGCTGTTCTTATAATCCTATTATCATTTTATAATCTAATATGAATTAAGTATAAGCAAAATACAGTTGCCTTTTTAATACAGTGTGTGTGTTCAGGTTTGACTCGGTTGTGTCACAGAGAAGAGTTACAATTTTGATGTAAATTGCTGCATTCAGGTGCTGAAGGTTTTAGAGAAGCTTCATGAAGTGCCTCCATGATCGATGTGTCTCAGCTGCTGCTCCAGCTGTCGGCCATGTTTGTGCCCAGCCAAGTCAGCAGGAGAAATTATAATATCTTACTTCCTGTTGTTTATAAAAGACAGCGCGCAGTTTCTTTTCGCTTCTGCCTCCGCACCCCTCTTCAGCTCACTCTCCACAGGGAGCACCTCACAGTTTGAAAGCTGCAGTAGACTATCAAAGCACACCATAATGTTTTTAACTATTGGATATATCACACTGTGTCGTGCAGGCGGTGCTAAAAGGCCTACTTCTTAACACGTGCAGACTTAAAACATATTCTAGGGATGCTACTGCTGATTACTGGCTTTAGTGATTCATTTTTGAGCAATTGAGTGACCATTTAGTCAGACACCCAGTTATTTATTCTAAAATGTTTCAGCTCAACGATCCAATCCAAAACTGAAAACGGCAAATGTCTAATTTGTTACCCATTAAATTATGTCAGATAGACTGTTCAACCAATCATTTGTGAACTATGGAGATATAATTTGGTCGGTAGATATTAGTGAAGTGCAGGGGGAATAATAGATGGGTGACAAAATTCTGTTATGGTAGTAGTGGTGGTGGTGGTAGTAGTGTTGGTAGTAGTGGTGGTAGTAGTAGTGGTGGTAGTAGTAGTAGTAGTGTTAGTAGTAGTAGTAGTGGTGGTAGTGGTGTTAGTAGTAGTAGTAGTGGTAGTGGTGGTAGTAGTAGTGGTGGTAGTAGTGGTAGTAGTGGTAGTAGTGGTGGTAGTAGTAGTGGTGGTAGTAGTAGTGGTGGTAGTAGTAGTTGGGTAGGGTGGGAGTGAGGTGGTGGTAGGTATTAGTCGGTGGGTTAGTTAGTAGTGGTGGTAGTAGTAGTTCGGGGTGAGTAGTGTTAGGTGTTTGATAGGGTAGGTAGGTTAGTAGTAGTAGTAGTGGTGTTAGTAGTAGTAGTGGTGGTGGTAGTAGTAGTAGTGGTGGTAGTGGTGTTAGTAGTAGTAGTGGTGGTAGTAGTAGTGGTAGTAGTAGTAGTAGTAGTAGTAGTAGTAGTGTTAGTAGTAGTAGTAGTAGTGGTGTTAGTAGTAGTAGTGGTGGTGGTGGTAGTGTTAGTAGTAGTAGTAGGGTTTTTGTGTACTGTGATGTGACACCATTGGTAGTTGATGTAGATAGATGTAGGTAGTTGATGTAGGTAGTTGATTAGGAATTTTGCTCTAAATCAATACCATATATTATGGATTGTTGCCATCCATAATACTTGTTGCCCAAGCATGAAAGTTAAAGGACCTTGATACAACTTATACTTTCACTTTTCTTTTCTGTGTCTTCATGTTTTTGTTGTGAAGCACAAATGGCCTTCAGAAGGTGTTATACAGCCCTGAATATCAGAATGACAACAGATGATCCTTGAATAAAATCTTCCTTGAATCCTTGAGGTAGCAATTCCAACTGGACTTTCATGCAACCAAAACGGAACAGAAAAACATATTTATTTCTACTGTAACTGTGGTGTATTGCCTCTGAAACAACCTTCAAGTCTCCACAGAAATATATTGGAAAATAAATAATCCACCTCAAAATTCAATTAAAAGTTTTTCAAACAGTTGAAACATGCAAGTCCAAGGCATAATGAAGGTATCTGAAATAGCCCAGCCACTAAAACTCCTATTAATAATAAGTTTGCAAGCATGATGAGTAATCGGAAGCATTAGCCTCCCTTTAAGCTCACATTGCGTCACAGTAATTTATAATATTATGCTGCACATACCGTATATCCTTCATAGTTGTATGAGCTGCTTGATCTCCTGATTCCCTTTACTGCCTGGTTCTCAGTGTGCCAATATGCAGCCTCTCACCTCATTAAGGTAGTTGATTTATAATCAAAGCGATGCTCTCATCTGCAAGCCTCTTTGTTAAATCATAAAGCAAGTTTGCTGCAGCAACATTGGTGTAGGAATAAGTCCTAAAACCCAATCATGAGTCAGAATTTCATCACATCGTGTTCTTTCGTCACAAAATAAACTTGTTTTGATTGTTTGATGCTTGAAATAAGGTCTGTGGTTAACACAAGCTTAATATAATTTCATGTTTTGCTCCACGATGTAAAATACCTAAGGATATTCCGCACGTGTAAATCACCAAAGCTCCTTTTGTGACAAAAAGGAGTCAGGAGGTGGTTGCAAACAAGCGGCTAAATGAAAATACGAAACGTCATCACGGCAAACATTAGCCTTCTTTTTCTTAGCGGTGGGGATGCAACTATTATCTAGTTCCATGCTATCATTGCCTTTACGCTTCAGAAGTCATGAAAGTGTTGATAATATGTGAAAATGATCCTGCCAAGCAAAACGTGTAGGTATCATCCAATGGAGAAATCTCATTTTGTCGAGGGAGCCCTTGCGATGCTAACTTCTTGGTCAGCTCACAAAAATATGCCATCACTGCACAGCTCCATCAGCTGGCTTGTTGGGAGGGTTTCAACACTGAAGCCCAGGATACAGTTTAGAACAAATCCCAAAGTCATGCTCCTCAGCAGGCAGCAGCAGTTTGTTTAGGAAATGCAATATTGTGTATTTTGTGGTGATTTACTCCTGCCATCTGAAACTGCTGTGCTGTCGTCGTTTTGATCCCTCATGTGTTCTTATCTCCTCTCGCTTCTCTTTCAAACCTACACTCATGAGCAGTAAGGCTACTCCCCAGTTACAGAAACAACTCAATGTTTTGGCATCAGCAGAAACGCCCTCTGTTTTGTTTTTGTATCAACCACATGCTGTTCTCTAATTGTCCCATGTTTTTGGGAGAATGTTCTTCTTTCCTGGCCGGCATTAAACGCCTCGCTCTGCACATGATGATCATTCATGGATTCCCTGTCATGCATCGATTTCTCTTCTCTTTTTCTTTTATGTTGGCAGCGATAATGAGAGGTTCTTTTATAATTCATGTCGTGATGGATGTCCGTCTGGTAGCAGTTTTCATGCAGCAATCTCACCAGACACTTATCCACCGACAGCACACAGAACTGCCAAACACTCCAGTCCACAGATTCAGATGCTTGGTGTTGGCTTTCAGCTGCCATTTAGCAAACCACACTTGTTCACCACATAGTACTGCTTGACTGATTCTGCCCAAAAAAAGTTAACAAGACATCTCTGAACATGTTCTTGAGTGGTATTATGGCAAGGCACGCTTAACCCTAACCCTAGCACATTTCAACACCATTCAAAGTGCTTTACAAAACACCTTAAAAGCAATCAGACGCCCGGGCAATCTTGTCATTTATTTTCCAGGAACAGGAACCACAAACACGCCACCCAAGAACTTGCATCACATTTATCAACACCTTCCCCAATGCATATATATATATATATATATATATATATATATATATATATATATATATATATTTCTCCCTCCTGAACTTTTACACACATCTCAACTCAACTCAGCAACAGACCCTCACAATAATCAACAACAATGTAGTCAAACACTTTCTGACACTCGCAGCCCTCTCACAAGACACATTCAACACAGAAGTGAATAGGCTCCCTTGGACCAGAACTACAGCCCGACACATATTCAGAAAAACTGGTGCAATCAACTCCAACTCCATGGCAAATAACTACACACACACACACACACACACACACACACACACACACACACACACACACACACACACACACACACACACACACACACACACACACACACACACACACACACACACACACACACACACACACACACACACACACACACACACACACACACACCATGTATACATCACTTCAGGGGACCTTACATGCATTTCCTGGAGACTTATCCTAACCTTAACCATAACCAACACACGCCTAACCCTAACCCTTACCCTAACCGAGTCTTCACCCTAAAATGAATTATTCCCCTCATGGGGACCTCTAATTTGTCCCCATAAGGGAGGCGAGTCCCCACACGTGACTGTGTAAACAAGTAATGCTAGGCCACACACACACACACACACACACACACACACACACACACACACACACACACACACACACACACACACACACACACACACACACACATCCTAATATTGTTAGGCCTGTGAAAACTAATCCTAACACGGAAAACTTCAACCCCAACCTTACCCTAATCGTGGCACATTTCAACACAATTCAAAGTGCTTTACAAAAAAACATCAAAAGCATTATGACGGAGCAAAAATGAAACGCCAAGTGAATCTTTTTCTCCTGTTTTTAACATCTGTGATTACGAGTGATCGACAGTATTGAATACTACATTGTACATGTGTTTATCCGTCGAGTTAAAACTGCTCCACCAATTGAAAATCCGCTCAAAGATTGAGGGTCAACACTGTGAGAGACGATGAATTCACCTACAATAACAACATGTAAAGACTGGCCAACAACATTGTCTACGACCCCAACCATGTCCCGAACAGTGAAGATGAATTATGAGCATGACATCAGAGATACAGGTTCCCACAAAGTTAGATTGAAGCACTGTTTTGTGTACCGATCAATCCTAAAATTAAATTAACGTTAAAGAATCTGGAATATATTATCTTCAGTGATTCTAATGTGTGCATAATGTCTGTTTCCTTGTATCTTGTCTTAATGTTTGTCCTTGTTGCAAATGCTGTGATGCAAGCAGAGTTGCATCTGACAATGAAATATTATCGTATCAAATACAAATTAAAATAGAAAAAGACAGGTATACAAAAAAAAGTTAGAGTACAGTGTAAAATATGAATAGTTATTTGATTTCATTGAATGAAAGAATAGTCTTTTGCCTTGATTTAAAGACCATAGTCTCTCTGTGTCCGGTCGGGTCTTTACTCAAACAAATAGCAGAGTTCTTGTTCAACATCTTTTCAAATCCTCTGACATTGACACCGATAACACAGAGAGCTCCTGTAGCTTCCTTTCAGCCGCAGCACTGATCCTAATAAGGAGATGAATGGCTCTATACAAACAGTGGAGTGAAGCTGAGGACTGGATGTATGCCCACTGCCTCTCTCTTTCTTTCTCTCTTTCTCTGTGAGAGTGAAAAGCCTGTTTCTGACTCGCTTCTGTTAGTGGTCAGTTCAGGTGAAAAGGTCCTGGAAAAGAAAACAGTGTGCGTAAAGTATTATGTATGGTATGTTTAATGGAGCACGGTATGAACAAAAAACAGGCTTTACGACAACATTAGCATTCACACATATTCATACCGAGCCGTACAAATTACAACCTGATTGGTGGAAGACCGCTCTGTGTCCCGCCCCCTTTTACTCAGACAATGACGGAGGTTATGGCAGATTTGTGAATAACTCGCATAGAATTAAGTCTATAGGAAGGATGATGGTAAACTACAATATAATCTTCACCCCAAAGTGATTGATTCACTGTAACATCAGCACCTTTTGTGATGCTTATTCTTTAGTAGGATCCCCATGAGCATTGGCTATTATGCCATTACTCGCTATTTGGTTATTTTCTGTAAAGCTGCGTAAAGGTCTTTATTTAAAATCAGCAAGTCACACACACAGGAGATAGAAAGAAATGACTAATATCCAGTTACTCCAGCATCGTTGAGGATTGGAGTTTTAAAAATGCTTTCAAGGGGAATGGCTGTCACATTTAGAGGAACCACAATGTCTTTTTAGAAATGAAAATAGCTCCATTAAAGATTTTAAAAGCAGGTAATTTGGTACTGATACAGATGATTATACATCCGCTACATTCAGCAGAAAGAGAAGATGAAACCACAGTACTGGATACTCAAAATCCATTGACTCAAATATTTTCGTAATCCCTGGCATGAAGAGATGCCAAGATGACTTTGAAAGAACATCCACCTTTTCTCAGATATGAGAGGTTTGCAGGTGTTTTATTCACCACTTGTACTTGCTCAACAATGTACAACACAATGAGAAAATACTTTTCTGTGGAGGAAATGAAACGGCCTCAGTGTTCTTCAAGTTATTGTCTTATCTATTGCGATCAACAGCAAGTGGGAAGCCCTCACTGTAAACGTTTCCCTTCTAAAGTGCTTTGCATTCGCACACGTTGCGTAACAGATGTGAAAATGTAGGAGTGAAATGGTGCATTGTCACATCATTGCTGCCTTTATATATATCTATTTAATCTTTTCCTATTAAGCAGGTGGTAGTTCTTCTTTAACAGCACATACGCACTTGCTTTATTTGTACTAAAGTCTAATTCTCTCCCACACATGGTAGGGTTTAATAAAAAATGAATCTTGATGGAGCTATATCGGTGTTTTACACCGCTCTCGCAATTGTTTTACGCTCAGTGTCCGAAAGAGAATTGCTTCTCAACTTATTCTTCCGATTATGGACTATTGTGATGTTGTCTACCAAAATGCACATAAATCAGATCTTGCTCCACTCAACATAGCCTACAACAGACTATGCAGATTTGCTCTTGGTTGTCCTTTTCGTACACATCACTGCACAATGTATAACCAACTTAAATGGCCTTCTTTAAATGTAAGAAGACACACGCATTGACTCCAGCTGATATTTAAATGCATTTATTTTAACTATCCCCCTTATTTTGTACCCTACTCGTCAAATCATCAAGTTAGACATTCTGTTCAGATGTATTTCTCTGTCCCCTCTGCAAAAAAATTGATTGGCAGAAGAGCGTTCATTTTCAAAGCCCCAACAGACTGGAATACTTTACCTGCTGCTATTAGATCTCTTGCATCATTGGGTATGTTTAAACATGCATTGCTATCTCACTTTCAACTGGTCTGTACTTGTTATAACTGATATTGATGAAACTGATTTGCTCGACTGTCTCAAATTGATTGTGTGCATTGCTTGAATTGTACTTAACAGACTGTATGTAGTTTGTCTTGTGTGTCATGTTTTGCATTTTGTCTTTTTGTTTATGTATGTCTGTAAGTTGTTGCTATTGTCGGGACCCCCTTGAAAACGAGATGGTGCATCTCAAGGGGTTTATCCCAATCAATACAAATGTCTATATATATTGGAAGAGACAAACCTAATTCAAGTGTTTCATTTAATTTGACAGCTTGAGCTTCCTATTAACACTTCACAAAAGCAGTGTTTTGTTTTTGGAGTTGGTCTGTGTTTAAGAAAGGATAAGTCAGCACTTCTGGTCAGTTACTGTTTAGTCAGAGAACAAGCTTGACTGTATCTGAACCTGAGTCATCGTTGCTTACCATTAGCCGTTAGCTTATGAAGTGTTTTTGACAACGCCTTTATTTTAGCCTTTGGCAGTCTGTGAGTTTTGCTGATTATTTTCAAAGCCTGTCTGTAGCTAGATATTGTCTATAGTCTTCTCAAACTGTGGATTTGATGTGTCCAACCCAAACTAGTGGATGGAAATTAAACCCAAATGAGCATCGATTTTCTCAAAACGTGTGTAAGATGAGCAATATATTTGGATGAAAATGTGGAGACGGTAGGAGACATTCAAGCTGGACATTGTTTACCCAAGAAACAAGATATGACATTCATGAGCTTTAGAGGTGCTGATATATAGATTTAGTTTCAGTTACTTCTGCTCCGTTTCAAGTCTTTGTGCTAAGCTAACTGGATGCAGCGTTTACCCTACAATTAACTTTATAGCTGCACATTTAGTCTGATTTAGTGATTTTAAAGTGTTACAATTGTTTTTCTAAATGTTATTCTTATGGGCCATCTTATGATTGGTCTTTATTATAATTATTTTTCTATTTAATTTATTTGGATTAGTTTGAACTTTTTCAATATTATTATAATAACATTTAATTTACATTTTCATACATTGCATTTTTTACATTAATTATCTTTCAAACACATGTATGAATAATTGCGTTAGCTGTAATAAATAAGGCTAGCAATTGATCGTTTCTGATATTCTTAAGGTTATATTAACTCAATTCACAGTGGATTCACACAATGTGTTTTGCTTTTTTTCTTACTGATCTTCTAAACTAATTCTCAACAACAAATAATCATATATATCCCAAAATGTGGACCTATTTATTCCAGAGTGTTGTGTCCAATGACCTGAAAGCAATACTATGTAATGACGCTCTCATGCTTGTAGAGCCACTTCAGTGTTTATTTGAAAAACAATGGCAGTTCCTCTTTCTTAATGGTTTCAGAACCCCTGACGAATGTGACAGATGACTAGGTAAATGTCTGTCTTTTGCTAAATGAGAATCTAGTCAGCAATGTGCAGACTTTGTCGCTTTTCCATCCGCCTCCACACACTCTCAGCCAAGATGGGCTTCATGCTGCCATCAGAACGTCCAAAAGCATAAACAAACAAAGCAAATTGGATAACGGAAAGACTGTCTCGATGACACGTTGACATTTCCCTGGGATCGATACGCCTCCATTGACACAAGAACAAATGGCTGGTTGAAGCATTCACTTCTCTGTGTTGCTTTGCACCTACTGCCATAACAGTGCCTGGAAACCATGTAAATAATTAATATATATTACATTCATGTTTTAATATTTCATGTTTGTGGAGCGTTTCTCACTTATTGTAGAAGTGGTTCTTCAGATGAATGTAGCCTCTTTTTGTGTCTTGAGGCAAAAGTGTACTACACAGAGAAGGATTTTAACAGGAAGTCTCACTTTTCAAGGATCAATGTTAATGTAACCCTAATACATATTTATATTATATAAAAAGGCAGGACTGTAGACTGGAAGTAGACACACTGCTCCAGAAAATACTGGAGAGGACTGCAGTTATGACGTGTATGTAATACATTCAAACAGGAAGTCAACATTGAAAGGGGTCGATCGAGAAGAAATGGGATTTTTCCATTGGATTTTGGGATGTTGCAGAAAATATGTGTTTGGCAAACAAAGGTTTTTGATATTTACTTGTTTTGTTCAGCAGGATAATCTCCATCTAATTATGATTCTTGATGCAATCACCAGAAGTTAAAAGCTAAGCTATAAACGAGCTACATCACATAGCACGGCTGCTTGTCAACATCGCTAAGCTAAAGGCGGCTAATGGTTAGCACGTGGCCCTTTTTTAGTAGTCTTTTATTAGCAACCGTTGTTTTATGACACATATTAGCTTTGGACATTCATGAGTGGGGTATTTATGGACATATTTTTGTCAGCTAAGCTAGCTGATGTTCAAAATGGTGACGTCTAGTAGGTTCATTTAGTAGCTTATTTGCAACCACCTATTTGAAGATTTACGAGTGGGGTTATTTACTGAGGTTGCAAAACCGAATGTGAAGATCTCTTCAATTTGTGTTAACCAAATACCTTATTTCAGGCTTCTAACAACAAGGTTACCAGAAGTGCTAAAATGCTAACTCATTCCAGCGTTTTGGGACTAATTCCTGCACCACTCTTTGAGCAGCAAGAAGGCCGACGGCAATCATTTGGTATTGTGTGCTCTCCAACACCCACAATTCCTCCGGTGTCCTCCTCTCTGATGCAGTCCCCCTGTGGTTCATCGCTTTAGATTCACAGCAGAGATGTTTCTCAGGCCTGATTTCTAATCTGTGCGCCTGTGTGTTCTGTGCATGCTGATGATGGGGGGGGGGGGGGGGGGGCAAAACTATCATTCGTGCAATGCATATATAATGCTGGGCAGATTGTGCACAGCATGTTAGCTTCTGTAGCTTCCCTAGCATGTAGCTTTCTTTTTGGTGAGTGGTTCCTGCCACTGCTTTGTTGTAGCATTTGCCGCAGTGGATAGCAAAAGATAAAAAGTCATTTCAGCAAACTTAAGTAAAACTCACAGAGACACGGAGGAGAAAGGAACAGGAAAGAGCCTTCAGGAGGGGATATTGTGCTATTTTATAATTTCCAGGTATTATGTTGCTGTGTAGCGAGGGTCTTGTGTAAAGATGAATCAGTTCTGGATGTTCTGCAGTCCAGGTTTTATTGAAAGGTATTTTTGTGTCTTTTAGGGTTGAAGTGAGGTGTTCCAGGTTTGAGTGATCTGTTAATAGATTTAACTGGTAATGAACTAAGCAGTGGCGGTTCTAGACCAATTTGACTGGGGGGGCCAGGCTGGGGCCAGTTATTTTCTGAGGGGGGCACAATAAATGCAGGACGAAAAAGACAAAGACAGTATGAAGTAATTGCGCATAAGAAAACAATGAAATACAGTTATTGGTATTTGTTTCAGTACATATTTATTTCAGATACTTATAGTTAGTGTGTACGCTCTATGGGTCCGACTAGATTGACAAATTGCTATTTCGTCAGCCAAGAAATTGTTTAATCCTAAACTTTTTTTTTTTTTTCATTTTCAGGGGGGCCACAGGGGGGGTCCAAAGTCAGTGTTAGGGGGGGCACTGGCCCCCCTGCCCCCCCTATAACCGCCCCTGGAACTAAGAATTTTCTTCGGTCTGTCTTGAGGAAAAATAGGGTTAGGGTTAGACCCATAGAAAAACAATGGAGGTAAAGTGGGGATGCGGTGGATTTCTGACGGCTTTCCCATGAACTCCGACCTCCAACTGTATAGCGTTCATTGTTGGGTGTTCACCATAGACTGTATTTAAAATGTTCACTCTCCAGTTCTTCAGAAACCACCTTTCTTATACTATGTCCTTTGTGAATTATTTGAACTAATCTTTAGATATAATGCAAGTAACAATATCTATGACTGTGCGGAAGCTCTGTGAAAGGTTTTCCGCATTGAAGTGTAAATTGGTATTTACTAGGGCTGTAATTAGGACAGCTACTGTAGCATGCCATTGTTCATGTCCTGCATTTATAATTTCCTCTCGCATTTTTATTTATTTATTCAAACCTACTTAATGAATCAGAATCAGAAACGTGTTTATTACCAGCTAGGTTCACACGTACGAGGAATTTGACTAGGTGTCGTGGTGCATACATAAAAATAAAAAACAAATGTAAAAAAGAACACAGATAGAAAACTATATTAAGAACACTGTAATACAAATATAGTAGTTTGTCTTGACAAGGTCGTTGATGATAATCCATTTGCTAGCACACTTTAGCTGAATGCGTTTTTATCTTACATGTACATCATCAGGCGTGTGGTGCAGTGGGTTGTGTGTATGTGTTCGGATCAGGGGGTCACAGGTTCAAACCCCACTGCAGTCAGCATGTCGTTGTGTCCCTGAGACTCTTCACCCCAAATTGCTCCTGTGGGGATTGCCCACAGTATTGAGTATGTAAGTCGCATTGGATAAAAGCGTCTAACAAGTGACATGTAATGTAATCATTTACTTATGTTAACTTTACCGCCACACTGTTGAACTATGGGTGGGGCCCACTACAGTAAAACAGGCCCTATTTTGCTTGCTTGTAGTGTATTATATAGGTTTTTGTGCATCCAGATTGTCTGCAAAGGCTAAAATCATTGTGTGAGTTTCTCCCTACACACCCAACCCAGAGGTGCAGCAGCACAGGCAGTATGAGAAAGACATTTTTGAACATTAAAGCATGGAGACATCTCACAGTACAAGCACACATGGCAATTATATCCTCTTTAAGATGTTCATTACCAACAACTACACTGTAGCTAATAGTTAACGTAAACCTGTATGAGCTGATAAAGTGAATCTGGCGTTGGCAAACAGCTGCTTTTTGACAAATTCAGCAAATTCACTGAACTGAAAAGCTCAAATCACTCTCCTTTTGTGTTGTTCGGGACTCTACCAACCCTTGAGGGAAATGTAGGTTGTTTAGCAGCGAAGTGCTCAACTCTGCTTCGAGTTGTGAAGTGTCAGTTAGTAGCTGCCTGCTGTTTGGTGCAGAGCAGGAGGTGAACAGTGGGTTTAACTGATTTTTCACTCAAACAGCTCCTTGGTGGACATGAGAACCTTGACACCAAATCACAACAGTGAGGCTTCCAGCCATACTAACAAAACAACACGATAAATGATGCTGAAAACCTTCAGCAGAGGAGCTGAGTCCATTGATAATCCTCTGTGGGTAGACCCCTACAAGTGACCCTTTTTACATCGTTTCCCCCCATCCCGTTGTATGAAACAATGATTAAACACTCTAAAACTGAAAGCTAAACCGTAAACATTTTGCACAGAGTAGAAGCATAAACGGAAAGAAAAAAAAAACGTATGGACATGTAAATGTGTATTTTATAACCATTACTATTACAACCTGTTTCCATAAGCTCTGGTTACATAACTATATCAAAAGTTGTCACCTTCATACACTGTCCGTCCAGAAAAAAGTCACCAACTGGATTTAACTAAGCCAATCTGAAATATACTTCCATTGGATAATTACTGATTCATATATTTCAGCTGGCAGCAACTTATTTAACCTTAGCTGATGTGGTGTTAAGCTTCTCATTTCTTAAACAACCATGTCGGAAGAGATATCCTGTGGTCGTGGAAAGGATGTTAATCAGTTTCAGAAGGGTCAAATTATAACCCCTAACCCAAGCAAAGAAAACAACTAGAGAGATGGCTGAAACTACTAAAATCGAGTTAAGAACTGTCCAACGCATTATTAAAACCAAATAAATGAATCCAGATCTACCCTGTTCCAGAGATGTGCGTATCAGGGTTAGAAGAGAGGCAGATAACGTGATGTTATCTATATTGACGCTTTCCACCTTCTTCTCCAGTAGAACTCAGATGAGGGTGTTGCACTTTTCTTTTAGTTTTACATGTGATGTTTTGGTGTTGTTTAGTTTCTTTCCGTTAACCGTCAAGTGGGAAATTAGTATTTTTTTTTGTGTGTTTCTCTTAGTATCCTAAGATACTGTTATGTTTGGCTGTGAAAAAAAAAAAATATATATATTATTATGAAGGGCAGCCCATCTATTTGTATTTATTTGTTCTTTTTAGAAAGGGGCAGGTCACATAATATTTTATTCTTCTCCCTGCTCCTTTTCGCTCAATGGTATAATCATGTTTTGTGGCAATTATTGTACATTTGGTTTTGCGTACCATGAGAGAGACAAATACAAATTAAATTAAATTAAATGTACCCATCATGCCTCGTGCTTACCGCACAAGACTGTGGGGGCAGTGTTATGACCTGGGGTTGCTGCCTTTGGTCAGGTCTACAGTAGGTTCAGTGTACACATCTTCCATGACATTAGTAATGAGAACCAAAGTAATTGTAAAGATGCTACTAGTGATGAACTGAACAATGGGAGAAACAGCAGTCGAATAATGGAAGCCAGATGGGATTTATTGTAAACATTATCATCATTTAACATGCTTAAATATCAGGGGGGGCTCACAATATTCAAAAATTGGTTGGATGAAGCCAACCAATTTTTGAATATTGTGAGGCACATAGCACACAAAGCTATTCCAAGACTGAGCCTGTTCTGCGTTTTAAAATTCTCCAAGAGAGGTTGTGGATGATTACAAATCCCAGAATACATTATTTTTATTTAGAGGTTAGGGTATAATTCTATCTATATTTGTATTATTTATGAATTTAAAGCAAACCTAGTCTCTATACCGGCTATGTGACTCTCATTGGTTCAATGTGGCCACTGCTCTCTGATGTTACATAGCACATTAATGAGTGTAGCATGGCATCCACCTCTCTGTGTATTTCTATGTTAATCATTCATTCTTTTATCAGTGTGCCCAACATTCATAATTCATGCTTATTATACTGTCATATTTCTTCATATTTCATGGCTTGCAGTGATTATCCTTTTTTCTACAACTGCGGTGTAGTGTGG
Organism: Gymnodraco acuticeps; assembly: GCF_902827175.1. Lineage (NCBI taxonomy): Eukaryota > Metazoa > Chordata > Actinopteri > Perciformes > Bathydraconidae > Gymnodraco > Gymnodraco acuticeps. Next base: position 217,717 of record NW_022991454.1, read on the forward strand.
GTTTGTTGTGTTTGTATGAATATTTAATGTCTGGAGATGGAGAGTACATTACTGGAGCACATTAAATGTTGTCATTCGTGTGATTGGTGAACGAGGGAAATGGCAGCATTCCATTAGCGCCGATTTGTTCAGTTTTTGCCTTTTGAGGGGTGTTCACTGCAGAATTAAGGCCGTTTATCTAATTCATATAATTACATCTGGAAATATCTTGCTTCAGAAGTTTTGCTGAAAGCAGTGTGTGTGTGTGTGTGTGTGTGTGTGTGTGTGTGTGTGTGTGTGTGTGTGTGTGTGTGGTGTGTGTGTGTGTGTGTGTGTGTGTGTGTGTGTGTGTGTGTGTGTGTGTGTGTGTGTGTGTGTGTGTGTGTGTGTGTGTGTGTGTGTGTGTGTGTGTGTGTGTGTGTGTGTGTGTGTGTGTGTGTGTGTGTTTGTGTGTGTGTGTGTGTGTGTAGTGTGTGTGTGTGTGTGTGTGTGTGTGTGTGTGTGTGTGTGTGTGTGTGTGTGTGTGTGTGTGTGTGGTGTGTGTGTGTGTGTGTGTGTGTGTGTGTGTGTGTGTGTGTGTGTGTGTGTGTGTGTGTGTGTGTGTGTGTGTGTGTGTGTGTGTGTGTGTGTGTGTGTGTGTGTGTGTGTGTGTGTGTGTGTGTGTGTGTGTGTGTGTGTGTGTGTGTGTGTGTGTGGTGTGTGTGTGGTCAAAGATGATTGTTCCATGCAAATGAAAGAATATGGAATTAACTTCCTGAAAACTTAAGTGAAAGAAACGGTTCATGAGAGCTTTTCAATCCTACAAACTTAATCGGAAAAAGAAAATGTGTTAGTTTGAGTTGCAGTTCCAGCAGGAGTAAGCTGTCCAAATATTATTTATTTATTGCTGGTCTTAAAATCTCCGTGTGTTTCATACTTGAAAAACATTGATAATTCCGTCTGACAATCTATTATATCTGCCAGGTCTAAAAAAAATTGGAACTAATGGGAACTAAAGTCGACAGACCCTGACGTACTGTGTGTCTACCTGACACTTATGGTCATGGATTTTTCATAAAGGGCGGTACTGGGGTGATTTATTATTTGAAGTCCAAAACTCAAGTTGGCAACGCAAGGGGTCCCTCGGCAAAAAGCAATGGGATTTCCACATTAGATTTCAGTATGTTGAAGAAAATAAGCTTTAGTGCCAACACTGATTATGATACTTAACACATTTTGTTCAGCAGGATAATCTCCACATATTAAAGGGCCCATGTCATGCTTTTCCGGTTATTAACCGTCCCCTTGTGTTATGAAGGTTTTTCTGCATGTAAACGGTCTGCAGAGTCACAAACCCTCAAAGTACACCCTGTAGCGAGTAAAACTCTAACACAGAAAATACCTGTCCATGCTGCCCCAGAACGCCCCGTTGGAGATTTCTCATTTTCCATTGTTTTCTTCCTGGGTTCTGTGACGTGTGCACACCCAAATGGACCAAGCACCGAGCACCTCACACACCAGGACCCCTTGGCTAACTAACAGGGATTCTCCATTGACTTGCATAGAGCTCCCTGGTTGGTAATAGACTAGTTGGGATGGCGGAGAAATGCTCTCCGCAGACCCATTCTCACAGCGTAATAAACCTTTTTCTTACTCAATATCAAGCCACACTTATTGTTTTTACTTCGGCTGTGAGTGTTTGTGTGTGCTCAGGATGAGTTTAGCTTCCTCTCGCTGTATCGCCGACCCGGAAACCTGTCCGCTCCTCGCAGCACTTCGCGACGAGCCTCGCAACGTCCAGACCAATCAGAGCACACTTGGCTCACAGGGAGGGGGGGCAGGAGCTCCTTTTTAGGACAGAGTGAATACCTGGTGAATACACATATTATACAGAGATGCTGTTTGAGAAACCAATGTGATTTTGGAAAATTGCACAATTTAAATATATTCTAGTAGACCTCAACAATGGAAATATGATCAGTAGAAATGGCCACTAAATGCAATCGGCAGAAATGTCATATGGCTGTGCATCACCACTAAGCTAAAGGGGGCTAATGTTCGGTTTGATGACGTTAAGCCGTTTATTTAGTCACTTGTTAGCAATCGCTGTTTTCCTGAAACATAGAAGCTTCGTACGTTTAGGAGTGGAGTAATTACTGACGCATTGTATGCCTTAGAACAAAACTGAGAATCTAGTAAGCTTGTACCATAGATGTTATTTCAGGCTTCTAACCACAAATGTGGTCAAAAATGCATTGACTTCGAGATGAGAGAACTGGAAGTGGTAAAATGCTGACTCATTTCTGGGTTTTGACTCATTACTGCACCACTCTATCACTGTAAAGCATTGGGCTGATTAAAGTGAAAAGCAGCAGGGGTGACTGGCAAGCGAGCGACAGTCAGGGTTTTTCCAATAGTCAGATTTGGCACATTTATACTACAGTGCATATTTACACCTTAAATGCAGGACAACTTATACTACACAAATCAATTGTCTGTAATCAACTGGGGACGTTTCATAACAATCTATCTATCAGTTCAAATGTTTACCCCATTTATTTGTAGTGTCTCTTCTTAAGGAACACATGAGAACAATCCTGCTCATTTGTGTGTAAAAGTAAATAACACCAACTAATTCAAGTCCCCTGAATTTGAACATTTGAAAGTGCTTTATGCAGTATATGTATGTTATGCAGCTGAATCATCGAGATAGATGTATGGTTGGTCCATGCCAATATCCAGCCCTACCATATAAAAGACAAGCCTAAAATAGGATGTATTCCTCAGAGAACTGCTACCACCTAAAGGACACATCTCCTGTTGGAAGGGGACGACGCTCTTAATTTCTCCGGAGAACACTTCGTCAAGCCCCATTTTGTCGCTCTTGTCTCACAATCGCCCCTTCCTGCCTCTCTTCTTCCCACTTCATGCCCTCTCCTGGCAGCATTGCACTTCGGTCACCCCTTCAACCTTCTGCTATTGATGTGATGTGGGTATCTTGGCCAGACTTGGCGGAAAACATCGATTTAAACGCGGCGACAGATTATTAGCCATCTCTTTTGTTTTCCCAGCTGAACAGACCTCGGCTGAAGTGGAGCGAAAGATCAATGTCAGGTTCAGAGAAAGGCTTTTTATCATGGCGCATCAATCACAGCCAACACACTGAGTCATCCCTCAAGGTTATTACAATAACTCTCTAACGACCTAGGGTGTGTAAGGTTCCAGTACAAATGTAAAACTGCATCAAATTGTCAGCAGTGCAATGATTTGTGTGTCAGAGCAGTAATGAGGTCACACTGAGCTGAAGGCTGATAGTCAGAACACGTTTTTGAACCCTCAGGGTGAATTCGTCCTCTGATTTTGACCAAAACTAACTTTTAAGAAGCAGAGGCCAGCCATGTTCCATAGCCAGGGGATGAAGTGTTAGACGTGGAAATATAACTTTTAATACCAAACTATCTATGATGTTTGTGAGGATCCACGGGCCTCCAGAGGAAATGAACACAAACAAAGACACAAGATAAGCCAACTCCTCACGGATAGCTAAGATTTAAACCCAGCTAACCGCTACTACTCCAACATGATGCAGCCAAGATAATTTGACAATTTCCACCCTACAAAGATTACAAGGATGATGCAAGAAGGATGTAATTCCACCAATTTGACACTGATAACAGCAGAACCTCTTAAGATCGTAAACTCTCGTTTTTCTATGATATCACAAAATGTAATACTGGTAAACATAGTGAAGCACATAACAGTTTAACCAGTTATTCTAGGTTTACCAAAATAAAGTTTTGAAGGAGGAGTAAATACTGGATTAATATTCACGAAACATGAATTCAAACTAGGATGGAAAGGGGCAGATCCCAATCAGTGCCAATGGTGCATTATCATGCTCTGTTGGTCCCATTTCCTAAAGTTGTTCTATTGACTTTGGTGTGTTCAGGAGTGTTAAGACTTAACACTAGAACCGCCAACGGGGTCAATTTGACCCAGAGCTGTTTTTTTATTGTATGTAACTTTTTTTCAATAACATATTAAAGTCTCCCAGTCCGTGACTTTTCCTGAAAGTGTGTTATGTAGCACCCTATGTTGTTAAAAATTGTCGATATGAAGTCAGATTGAAGAAATCGGCAAAATAATTGCCATTTATACCTATTTCCGCCAAGCGGGTCATATTGACCCCACCCCTTTTCGCGCTATTGATTGTGTGTAAACAAACATGACGTGTTGCTATAGCAACGCCTTTTGTCTACTGCAGTTCCTTATAGATTGAGAGAGAGATTGATAGCGACAGTCTGTAGTGAAGGAGCGCGCTCCGCAGCAAACAGCTGTTTGCTTTTCACCCAACAACGACAACCGCCTCACGAAACGCTATGTTGTACCGTTAATAAACGAAACAATTTAACAAAATTGCTTGTCAAAATACCAATACCACAGGACCATTTTTCTTTTTAAAGCAATACTTTTACTTTGAAAATCAATGCATTCTAATGCTGGGTCAATTTGACCCCGGTGGCGGTTTTAGGTATACAAAATCTCTGGCGGTTCTAGTGTTAAAGGTGACCTATCATGCAAAATGCACTTTTTGATGTCTTTTATACATAAATATGTGTCCCCGGTGTGTCGGGGAACTCACGCAGCGTCAGAAAATAAAACCCTCTCTCTTTTCCTCCGTACCTAAATCTGTAAAAACGGGGGAACAACGGAGCTGATCCAGATTTGCGTCCGATATGACGTAATATCTGAAATGTGAACCCACGGCCCAATCAGAAACTTTGCTATCAGAAACAATGCCCGACTGTTTGGACGTAATATGGTCGGTGTTTACATTAGCATCGCTAACACTCAGAGCTAACCTGAACTGCACAGAGCATGTGTGTGAAGAAGCAGGAAGTAAAAAGGAACTCACCTTGTGGTATAACCGGCAAGAGAGAAAGCCTTTGAGCTCCAAACTGTTTCAGAGAGAATCCTTGATAATCCATGATATGGCGTTTCATCACCGCAGTATCTGCCGGTAGAATCTCCCCCATGAGCTCAGCCCCCTCCTCTTTTACATCAATATTTTTCTTTTTTAAAGCTTTATACCCCAAATCAGCACTTTTGAAACAGGAAGTGAAATAGAGGGATATGAGGCATGGCTAGAATGGGTGATCTGTTTGGTATTTGGAGCAAAACACTTCATAGACATGTTTTTATATATTTTTTTATATATCTGAGACCTATGCTATTGCCTAAAAATAGCATGATAGGTGACCTTTAACATGTTAAATAAACATGGACGCTACAAAGAAGATATGTTGAATTGTATTGCTAAGAGCTTTTAAACAACACATTCTTTACTGTTTCAAGTTGTTATTTGACGTAAGATCATGTTCATGTGATTTTCCCAGTCAGTCACTAATTTTCAGATTTTCAGACAGCCCAGGAATTGAGTACAGATACGCTTTCTATCGATTTTTGACAAACGTTTATTTTACGACATCTGATTGGGTTTCACTCCATTGCCCCAAGTTAAATGTATTCTTCCTCAGCCATGGTACACCCTTCAACCGATGTCATGAAACTCAGGGCCTCTAGTTTTGTTTTCTGTAAACTTGCTAACAGACATAGAAACCTACTGATATTCTGAAACTCAACCTCCTTTGCAAATAAAAACAATACATTTAAATAAAAATAATTTGACTATAGTACTATGCTTCCTGTTTTGCTTAGTATGCAAATGCTTTGTTAGCAAAAAGGGGAACTGCTACATTCCCATTAAACACACCCCACATATATCCATATCAACTTGATATGGCCATTAAACACATTTTGGCCCACAAAGAGGTGCATCAAAAGATGTCAAAGTATAATTTGAGGACATTAATCATTTTTCCAGAGCCTGGCTGATCTTTTTTTCTTCTTCAGTCTGCACATGTTCTCCTTAAGGCCTCAGCGGGTGACTTGGAAATGAAACCGCACTGTGTGACCAGATTAAACTTGAAAGTCAATATTGCATTCTATCTTTTCACTTTGTTATCAGCACAGTATTGAAGTTCTGGTTATTGGTTAACACATATTGTTTGTTTACTACAGACTCCCATTCTTGTCTTACTGGAAAATCAGAAGCAGAATTCATACCTCCATAAACAAATGCAACTGAAAGCATTTCCAGAGGGTTGGCTTTTCTTTTAGTTTTCTTTCTGTGGTTCTTACAGACTGCGAACCGGTTGAAATGTATTCACATCACATAATAACAATGACTCTGCTCAGCCTTCTGTGCATCATATTTATGTATAATTATAAGGGAGTATTAGACTGAAAAGCAGGCTCAGATGAACCAGGCAGACAACTATCATACTTACTTAACCTTCTTATACCCTTACTAACATACTATTTAGTATGCTAGAGCAAATATTGAGTATGTCCTAATACATAGTTTGTCAAAAGCAGTATGCATAAAAATACCAAGATGTCCAGCATCCGGCACATTTTGCAGTTAAAAAGCCAGAATGCATTTCTGGCTATTCTGACCCACAATCCCTTGCACTGCAGGTATGACGTCCAGTATGATCGACAGTATCAAAGTCCAAATTGCAATGTTATGTTGACGTAGTGAGTCCCAATTGTATGCATAGTGGGTGCAACAGTACTTAGTCAGTAAGCTGTAAAAATATATATTGCAATAACCCTTATTGAAACAGTCCCTATTATGATTTAGTGGGGTTTCCCTTTCCTGCAGTATTTAGGTTATTGTGCATGTTCATGGTCTGTAAAGGCTAACATCCCGTGTTCCGTTCAGAGGGAGTTTCTCTGCCACACACTCAAAATAATAAATTCCTTATGAGCATTACAGCATGTACAAGATGCCACAGTAGAGGCACAACATACAATATGAACCTGAAAATGAGCCTACTATGTCTTCTTTAAATACCAGTTATTCAGCTTGGATTCTTGCATCATAGCGAAGCACACGGAGCTTCATGAAAAGTTGGGTACAATCATGCACTTGTGATTATATCTGCGTTTCTCTCAGCCTATAGCATATACTCAGGGACCCAATGTTGTGTCTGCAGAGCAGTGTGTATTTGAGTGTAAGTAAGAGAGAGTGTCCAGTCCTCTAGTATTAAATCCCGCCCACTGACAGGGCTGATGGGACAGATAGCCAATTACAGGGTGCCGGGTCAGCACATTCGGCCTCTCTTATTTCAGGGCGGCAGGCTGCCAGCTTCCCCCTGAAAGCGAGAGGAGCGGAGCAGAAAGGTGTTTTTGTTTTGGTTTGCTGCTGGACGACTTCTACTATGTCCAGCTGACTTAAAGTTGGCTTTTGTCTGTTGGCGCCCTGCCTGCTGCGGCTGTGTTAAAGGGGCTGATAGAGATGAGCATTATACACACAAGGTCATGGACTGAGCCAGTCTGTTAAACGTCTGTGCTGTTAAAGCTGTTAGTTATGGTTGGATCCAATATCTCTTTTTAAAGGTGGGGTAGGTAAGTTTGAGAAACCGGCTCCAGATACACTTGTTGTTATATTCCATGGAATGCTCTTAACATCCCGATAGCAATGAATATCTAAAGTGCTTTGACAAAAAATCCATTAAGAAATCTCATCTGTGGAAGCCGTGGCGCTGTAAAAAGCACGACCAATCATCCGAGCCGGCCCGGCTAAAGTAACTGGATGGCCTACCTGCCTGTCAGCCTTCCATCTGTGCACAAACTTATCTCGTGCCCTCATTGGTCATGTGCTCGTTCCTGTGTGTTGGAGGAGGGGCTCTGGAAGGAAGGGGCAGATTTGTTCCGGTTGTGTATTTTCAAATTCTAGCGCACTCGAGCTGGTTTCTCCAAAATGACCTACCCCACCTTTAAAGCGTCTATTGAGGATTTTGTATGGATTTTCAAAACTCTGTTCTCATATCTTATTACAACATCATTACCATGAAATAATGGACGAAATCGTTTTTGATGTTGTGGTTGTATTAATACTATTCATTGTTCTGTTAGAAATGGGTTTCTCTTTGTTTGTGGCAAGCGGGATAGCAAATGTTACTGTAGTGAAAATGTTGTTTTCAAAAGCTTTAACGCTAACAACTATGTTTTTTAAAGATGAATATTTTGTCAGATAAAATCTAAAATGCTCGGGGGTATTTGGACATTTTTGGATCACGAGTTGGAAACGATACATCACAACCAACACCGGAAGTTACTCCTTCAAATAACATACATTTATACAGCACCAAAGGGACTTCAAAGTATTTTACATAAGCGTTCACACATACTAATTAAAAACACAGTCAATAAAGAGATTGATAATATTTAAAAGATGACATTGTAATTCGCTGAGGCAGCTTTTAGTTGTTATGCTCCGCAGATCTGGAACAATCTGAGGTCCGTCCCAACCCTGGGTTATTTAAAATCAAAGCTGAAACCCTTTCTGTTTAGTGCGGCTTTTCCAGAGGTCTTCTAAATATGTTTTGACATTGCACTTCATCACTTCTTGCAGCATTGTGAGTATTTTACAATGAGTGAATTGTCTTTTTGTTCAACTTATTTAGTTTTTAATTGTTTTGTGTCATTGCAGCGCTTTGAATTGCCATGTGTCTGAAATGTGCCATAAAAATAAACTAACCTTAACCTTCAATACAGATAATGATGATGGAAGAAGAGTAGTAACAAAACATGGTTAAATGACCTCTGGAAAAGCAGGTTTTTAGCTTTGATTTGAAATAACTTTAAGCTCGGGTTAGGCGGACTTCACAGGAAGCTTTTCTTCCAGATCTGCGGAGCATAAAAGCTACTTCTGTGTGTTTGGTTCTGACTCCTCTAAACCTGTCTCAGATTATCTCAATAGCCTAATCCAGTGGTTCTCAAATGGGGGTACGCGGACCCCTAGGGGTACGTTGGAGTACTGCAGGGGGTACGTGAGATTTATTTTTAGGAAAAGTAAGGAAGTTTGAGCAGTGTGGGTTTTATATTAACAGAGTTACACATATTTCAAAACGCGAAGTGTAATAACTGCAGTGGCCTTCCTGTCACTGAGAATAACAAAGGTCCTCAGTGAAGCACAAGCACATGTTTCTCACTACTACACTAAACTTATTAAAAATATCAGTTCAATGCAGCTAATGTCGTCTTAGTGTTATTGCATGATGTTAAAATTGGTTTGCCATCAATTTAGTGATGGATTGTAAACATTTGAAATGTAGCATTTAAGTGTTTCTCAGTTACAAGGTTGTTGTTTTAATAAATCAGACACCGATGGTGCAGTGCTGTGCTGTACCTCTTTATATAGGCTTTTCTTCCCTAACAAATAGTTTTTGTGCTGATCAGGGGGTACTTGGCTGAACAAAGGGGGTACATTATTGAAAAAAAGTTTGAGAATCACTGGACTAATCTATATCTGCAACTGTGCAGAACTACCAGGTTAAACAAAAGCTGCACATCACTTGAACACTGGTTTAAAATAATAATGTAAAAAATCAACTATTTGAACTAGTATAGCCCTACTGTAAATCCATCTGATATTGCTGGCATCCAAAAATAAGAAAACAGACATTTCAATATGGCTTTTTCTATGAAGGCAATCTCAGACATTTCATACAAGCATACTAAAAAGTGCCTCTAGCATTAGTAGCTTTCTTCCTTCTAGCGTTTTCTTTTTTGTGCTAAGGGTGTTACAGGGCGGCTGTTCATGTCTTAAGGAGGACACGGACGCATTTGCCTTTAAGTAAAGACATGCATTATTCAAGATGTTGCTCGCAGGGAAGTAGAAAGGGAATCAGAAGAAGCTGCTGATCTGAATAACCTCTGATACACAGCTCACACGTCAACATGAATGTAGAACGGCACATGTCGCGTCACATGATGAGTAGCTGCTTAGATAATTTAGAGGGTTTAGAGATCGAGAGGAATTATGGATAGCATGCTTGCAGACCCTCCTCTCCTAAATTATTCATCCACTCAGGTTCCAGGTCAGCCCTTGTTTAGCTCAGATTGATAGATTTGATAACTGCCAGGTTTTTACCAAAGGGACCAATTATACCCCGGGCTGAGGACAGCATATTAAACAGGAGATGATGTGTTATGGTTCTGCTATCGATCCGTGAGGTGAAACGCTGTGTGGGGGAGGAAACACACACACACTCAGAAATACTACGTCATCGAGTGGAGCCGAATGCTGGGCATTTAACATGCATTTAAACAGTCCTTCGGCGCCACTCGATGACGTAGTATACTTGAAATAGTGGCTCTGCAGCAGGTATACTCGACATTGAGAAACGGCCACTCACTCACACACACACACACACACACACACACACACACACACACACACACACACACACACACACACACACCACACACACACACACACACACACACACACAGATGTCAGATATTAGCTGAGGGCGCGAGAGCACACCTTACGCTCACCTGCAGGTCAGCCTAATTCAACAGAGTGATTTTTGGCTTTTGTTATGCTCCGGCACATTTAGATTGACTTATTACAGAGCTGCAGCAGAGCCTTTTGTTTGGTTTAATCAGGTTTGTTTATGTTAATTTAAACAAGATCTGAGAATTAGAAATGATCTTTGTTTCACGTTAGCCATTAGCTTCATGTAAAAAGGGCTCAATTCAGTTGTCAAAAATGTAAAATGCTGCTAACACAGTTGGAAAGCTTTAACAGATCAGGGGGTATTAAACTCACATAACACGCCATTTTATGATTTAAGTGTTTACCCAAAAGAAACATAGTTATTAATCACAAAGTCAGAAGTGTTCTCCTTCACCACTCGAGCTCTATCACATTTAAAGCGAATACATTTTAGCCAGGTCTGAAACTCAAGCCAAATACTGGTTCGGACTGGAAGACAATATATTCCACAGTCTTCATAACTCTTTCTCTCAGAATCCACTTGAGTTGTAACCCCAATTAAATCATTTATGTATACAAGTGGTTGGATGGTTAAAGGTCATTCAAATCTAAATGACTATTTAGCTTGAGGCAGAATTGGTTATGCTCAAAATTGCTTCCTTATTTTGCTGCTCCTTCATTGACTTTTCATTATTAACTGAGAAATGTTTTTAAGCCCATGTTTGCCAGTCTTTTTTGTTTTGGACCTGAAGGCTGTACAACTGGAAGAATGATTGACTTTAAGTTGTTGGCAAATACAGCAGTTTACTGTATGGACTCATGTTTCTGGCAAACTGTCGACTGTACGTCTAATGGTTTCTCTCTCTTAGCTCAGTTGTTGGACTCCACCGACTCTCTTTAGCTGCTAAATACTCCAGATGTGGTCTGGTTGCTGTTTGCTGCTGACCTGGTCGTATCAGCAGATTCTGCCTGCTGAACGCTAATGCTAACACATGCTAATAAACACTGAGATCTGGGAGAGTGAACAAAAACAGTATAGTTATGGGTTCGGACATACAATGTACATCATGATTATGTGTGTGGTATGTGTTTATCAGGCAAGTTGACATAAAGAATACAAAATGCCAACAGTATTTAAAACATATGATGCATGGAGCAAAGCTATGTGTTTATCTGCTTGCCGATGTAAGTGCAGTGTGTGCATACTGTTAACATGCTTAATGAGTGTATACACACACACACACACACACACACACACACACACACACACACACACACACACACAGAGAGAGATGCAGTAAGATTGCTGTGCCGCAGTGGCTCTTGGCATGCCCTTAGTCGGAGGATAGCAGAGATTGGATGAGCATTCATGCTTTCGTATAAACACAATGCAGCAGCAGCTGCTGTGTGTGTGTGTGTGTGTGTGTGTGTGTGTGTTTTCTGCAGCAACAAGGTCATAACAACCCAAGTGTGTGGGCCCTCAATACTTTGTGTTTCTGTTTAACTGAATCATCCAAATTAAGTTGTTTTAGCGTCAGAACCTGCTTTGTGAATATTTTTACCGTGTGCAGCCTGTTTTCCCAAAAATGTATTCCCTTTAAAAACAAAACTGCATTGTCGTAATTGTATTTAAGATATGGATGTTTTGGGCCATCACAAATATGGTTATAGTTCAAGTCTGTGTAGCAAGGAGGGTCAACTAACCAAAATACATTAACCAATGAGTCCACTGTTTGTGTCCCAATAAGAATGACACATTTTATACGTACAAAACTTAAAGAGGACATATTCTCATCATTTTCAGATTCACATTAGTATTTAGTGCCTCTACTGTGACATGGTTACATGCTTTAATGTTCACAAAAGGTCTTTATTTTTCTCAGCCCCGATGTTAATCACGTGTTAAAAGCTGAGAGACAACATGTCCCCCTTTTTAAAAACTCCCCTGTGTAATTTCCCCCACAAGAATGCATGTTCACGGAGGCACTGAGGAGTGTGTTGGGTGTCCCACTGTGAACTCCACTCACATTCAACTTAACATTGCGAAACTGTGTCAGCCCATTGACTGTTTCTCCCTGTGGGTTTACGCCTGGAACGTTGTTTATCTCTTGAAACTGTAAAGAGGGACACAGTAGAGCAGTACTTCATGTAGTAATATTTTATAGTAACACACGACAATGGCAGAGTGAGAGATGGTGTTTCTAAGATCTTTTGGAAGAAGGCAAATCCTGTATCTAAAGCACAAAAGAGTTTAAAGGCAGCTCTGAAATCCTCCGTAAAGGGATTGGGCTGTGAGTTCGAGAGGAATTCTGCCCACTCCGTCTTAGCTTGAGAGGCTGTAGCATTCACTGTGTGGAAGTCTAACACTGCAGATCATAAGAGTCAATAAAAGCAGAATCACTTCTCTCTGTAAAATTGCCCAGAGCTTGTCCAGGAATGACCCTCTCACTCGGATTTGTTGCACTAAATATTATATTTGAGGAATCGAGATGAAGGATGCCTCGGAGCTGAAGAAAGTCCGAATAAAGGGCCAGTCTAAGAGTACAGATGCATTCATTCTGCTATTGAATTCAGTGTTGTGGCTCATTAGCGCTGGTAAATTAGTGCGTGAACCTTTAAAAATATAGTGTTTCAATTAGAGATGCTATGATTTCAATTGTTTAAACTACAAAGCAAATCATCTACCACAACAGTGTCGAATCAAAATGTCAATGAATTGCTCAGGGTCGGATTCAAAACTCATTAAAGGGGGCCTATTATGCTTTTTCTGGTTTTTCCCTTTCCTATAGTGTGTTCTATAGGTTTTAGTGCATGTAAATGGTCTGCAAAGGCTAAAATCCCAAAGTTCCCTCCAATGGGAGTTTCTCTTCGACACTCTTTACATTTCAACTCTATTAACTATTAGCTTTCATTCATGATCAAGGTTCCATTGAGACACTGGGTGTTTCTCAATGTTGAGGAAGGATGCTCCAGAGCCACTATTTCAAGCATACTACGTCATCGAGTCCCGCCGAAGGACTGTTCCAATGTCCATACTTGGAATTCTACCGAGCCCGGCGTACTTCGTAGCGAGAAATTTCGAGGCTGCACATGTGTAGACTCCGCGGTCTTAAAATCCCCACAATGCTTTGCGCACGGACCAACTTCCCCAAATCTGTAGCGGAAAATGTAAGGCGGGGCCTCTCGTATGACGCACACCTACACACTTGCTAGCCTGTTCCACTCTTCGTTTTCCGAATGCCAGGAAGGATTCTTGCCTCGCATCTGAAGGAAGTGACTCGGAAGACAAGAGTCCTCGACATTGAGAAACACTCACTGACCTTTGTTATTTTTCAGATTCCATGTATATATTTACATTGGCGATTTAATTGGACATTCCTTTTCTCAGCAATCACTTTTGTTCGCCTACACATACTATTCTCAGTGGAGCCCAGTATGTTCAGTGTGGGAGATTGCACTGAGGTTGAACCTGCTCTGAGGTCAGTGTGGTCGTAAATCTGAAGCTGAGATATGAAAATCCTTAATCTGGAAACTGCAGGAGCTTGTGTTTAACAGAATGAGTAAAAACCTTATTCACTGTCGTAAAGATGCCACTTTTGTTCCCTTCCCCGGTAACCTCCATGAGCCACACGTCTTTTGTACTATACACATTTAACACAACCTTGATGAACACCACTTACATGGGCAAGCTGGAAACTGTTATGGGTTGATTAATATTTCTTTGTAAGCCCCCCCCCTCTCAACCAACTTCCTCCTGACTGCTTTTCTGTTTTTTTAATTTCTGGCTTTGTTTTTGTTTTGTTTGTCTACCCTCCCTCCCAAATGTAAAGCGTCTTTGGGTTCAAGAAAAGCGCTATAGAAATAAAATGTATTATTATTATTTGTACTTTGAACATTGTACATTTTAGAGTACTAGACGACAGGCTTGGACTTGTACAATGTGCTGGACTCTAACGGCCCGTCCACACTACAGCTTCGACAGCTTCAAAAACGGTTTCCAACGCGTCTGCCCATTCACTTTGAATGGGGTGACGACGTCACTTTTCGCCGAACTGCATTGTGGGAAGCAGAGCGGAGCTTTCCTGGCGTTTCAGGCTGCAAAAGTTGAGCAATGTTCAACTTTTGAAGCTTCTGAAGCTTTCGGTGGAAGCGTCAGCCAATCAAATCATATGCCAGTACAAGCTCTAGCCAATCAAACCGCTGCTTGTGTGTCAGGGGCGGGAGATTCATGTGATTGGTTGTTGGTCGAGCTTCAGACACGCCCAGCTCCAAGCTTTTTTTGAAGCTGTAGTGTGGACGGGCCGTTAATGTTGGTTGATCTTGATGTAAATAATGTGGTTATAATGATCCTGTTGACTTTATTGGAGTCTTTTTTAGCAAATAAACAAGACAAGAGTGTTTTCACTTTGACTTTGAGAAGAAAACAAAACAGCCTCTCTGTGTTATAACCGGGCTGCGTATTTGCAGTGGAAAATAAATGGGTTTTGAGCCAATCTCATCTTTAATTTGGTTTTTCAGCTGTGAAGCAAAAAGCAATGCGAGGAAGCATCATAATGAGATGTGCAACACTCTCCTGGCTGGCTGCCCTCATATACAATACCCATTGTTTTTCAACCTCACAGGCTGTGTTGAGAAAAATCCCAATATGCAGAGCTTAGTCAGCCATGAAACTCAACAGAATTACATTCGCTCTATTCAGGCATCTACGAAAACTAATTGAATTTGAATGCTGCCAATCAATTAACTGATTTAAGTTGTTCATCAAGCAAAAACACGAGACACTTATAAGGATTGTCAAACAGTTTTTTGTCTTCGGTCATTAATTTTGACATTTAAAGAGGCCCTATTATGGTTTTAGTTTTGTTCTTTCCTGTAGTGTGTTCTATAGGTTTGTGTGCATGTAAATGGTCTGCAAAGGCTAAAATCCCAAAGTTCACTTTCTCTCCCACACACGCCTCTATTGGACTCCTTTGTTTACTTCTGTGACATCACAATGTAACACTCGTGCTTCTATTGGCTAGCAACCTCCAACACATTGTACATGATAGGCTAAGGGGCGGGACATCTGTAAGCGGTTGACCAATCACAACAGAGCTGGCCAGCTAACCAATCAGAGCAGACTGGGCTCTGGTTTCAGACAGAGGGTGAAAAGACAGTACGAGAAAAATAAAGAGCTTTTTGAACATTAAAGCATGGAGACATGTCTTAAAGCACAAAATACAAATATGAACCTGGAAATGAGAATAATACTTCCTCTTTAAGAACGGTGACTCAATGTTGGAAATAATACCTGCACGCTTAAGGCCTTTAAACAGTTTGTAAGAGCCTTAAAATTGAGATTTGTAGCTATTCGCCACACTAAATTGAACAAACCAGTGTTTTCCCAAATGTTCTGTGTGCATGCGACTGATTTTTCTACATTTGTTCAAATTGATAATGGTTCCGAACTTCCTAGTGTCATTTTCAGTTCAATCTAAATGGATGAGATTCTTGTGCCGAGTTATATTCTGCTCACCCAGAATGCAGCGGCTCGTCTGGTCTTCAACCTTCCTAAATTCTCCCACACCACGCCGCTCCTCCGCTCGCTTCACTGGCTTCCGGTAACTGCTAGAATCCACTTCAAGACACTGGTACTTGCGTACCATGCTGCGAATGGATCTGGCCCTTCGTACATCCAGGACATGGTTAAACCGTACACCCCAGCGCGTGCACTCTGCTCTGCATCAGCCAAACGACTCGCTGCGCCCTCGCTGCGCAGGGGGACCCAAGTTCCCATCGGCGAAAACACGTGGGTTTGCTATCCTGGCTCCAAGATGGTGGAATGAGCTCCCCATTGACATCAGGACAGCAGATAGCTTGCACATCTTCCGGCGCAGACTGAAAACTCATCTCTTTCGACTCCACTTCGAGCGATAGAACTATTAACAAAGCACTTATATACTAATAAAGGACTGGCTTACCTAAAGCCAGTTGAGTAGCACTTGAAATGTTTGGCTCTATGAAACCTGATGTACTTTATGATTCTGTTTTCTTCAAGGTTGTGTCTTCCTGGTCGAATGTACTTATTGTAAGTCGCTTTGGATAAAAGCGTCAGCTAAATGCAATGTAATGTAATGTAATCTTAGTGCGTTAACTGTGTTTCTGTATAACCTTGTGCCATAAACACCCAACCCCCGCTGGCAGATTGTTCCACAGATGTTGAGCAGTGCTGCCCACTCTGAGTTGCTTTTAAAGGACAAGCTGCAGAGGACACTTAAAGGGGAGAGATCCATGGCAGCAGAACTCACACCACCGACAGCAAACACTCACACATACCCACGTACACAGACACACACTTTGCACTCTTTTAGTAAAGCACTGGTTTATCCGTATATCATCTAGTGGTTCCTATGAGTTTATTTGTACAGCTTGCTGAACAGCCTATGTTTCTGGATAACGTTTGATTACAGTCGAGATTCAGATTTTCCTTTTTACACCGTCCTGCGTTACTCCCTATAGCAGATCGCTGCAGGTGATAGTGCACTTTTATGTTTGGCTGGGGTTTGCAGTGTTGGCAACAGGGAAGTAGTGCTGAATAAAAAGTTGGGTAAAGAGTCATGAGGCTAAACACAACCAAAGGAAATGAAGGGCTTGTTAAACCAGTGTTATTAAGAACTATGCATAACAGCGTCAGGTTGTTTAAGATCTTGTCCTTATATCGCCTATCTATCCAACATGTTTTTGAGGTCATTGCAGCGCTGATGAGCACATTAACAGTAAACAATTTAGTTTTATGTCACATATTGATCATAAAATGATAATATATCCCAATCTGTAGGACTTTAAGGTACTACAAAGTTACATTCCCTAACAAATTTGAATCCTGGTTGGTCTGCACAGTCAGAAATAAGCTTCTATGTGTCATGAAAAGGCGGCTGCTAACAAGTGACTAAATAAACTACTAAACATTAGCTGCCTTTGATAACTTTAAATACATTTAATAGAAGAGAAATTGACATGAAAAACATCACAGAGAGCTGGGAGCCAATCAGCCTGAGGAGGGAGATGTTACTGATGCAGATACTTCACTGGAGGTAGATATAGTCGAATGCTAACGTCTTATTTAAAGAGTGCTGTGTTAGCCAATAGTGATATTTAACACTTCCGTCACGTTCCGCTTTAATTAATAAACATACAACTCCTATTCCCTGTATGTTTCTTTTTATGTCATATTCAGATATCGTGTTTTTCCCCATTCTTCTTCTTGTTTTCTTTGTCGTCCTCTATTTTGTGTCAATCGTTTATTTTTAGTAAAGTGATTCAGTGCAGCTCCCTGGTCACATCTGTGCAGCGCTCACTCTTTGTCTGCTGACATTTAGATACGTGTGGGGGTGAAACAACAAGGAGAATCAAATGCGTCACACACATGTGCCTAAAAATAATCTTTGAAACCTTACTACATCTGGCTGTTTAATCATGAGGACATTTCTTGATATAATTAGTTGTATTTTTAATCGAAAAAAGGGGTTTAAGGAACCTTGTGCTTCATTGTTAAGCCTCAATAAACTCTTGCTGATTGCGAGGTAAATACATTAACGTCGAGCAAATTTTGCAAACAAAGTTTGTTTTCTCACATAAGACATTAGGGCTGTATCCGAATATCCGAATATTCGTTCGTTGGAGTACTATTCGGTTTTAATTTCGTTATTCGGATATTCGTTTTTGTTTGTTTTTTCCCGTTTTTTTTCAAATTGAATTTATTGAAAACTCCAATATCAACGTAAGAGCTTGTGCCTCTTCGGGGGGTGCTAACACTTAACTATAAACGTTATCGTTTACTTTCTCCGTCTTTATATGTAGATTATTAATCTCCGTCACGTTGTTTCCATAGCAACAACAACTTCCTGTCAACAGCGCTAACTCTCCTTCAAAATAAAAGCATGTCCATACAAAATAGGAAGCCAAGCCAAATTACACTTAAGACATATACAACTGCAACGAAAGTAACAAACACAATGCAATATCCTTTTCAATTTCAAAGACACAAATTGGGTTAATAACTATAAAACAACAATACTATAGAATAACAAAATGAATGCCGTGAATACACCGAACAATGATATTCGGGACAGCCCTATAAGACATAGAAAAACTGGAATCCACGTCCCATACGACCAGTTGACAACACCTATCGAACGTCTTATCTACACGACCTTAATATAAATGCCAAGCACGATGAAGCTAATTTTAGAACCTGACATTCAGATCATTTGGTAAAAGCTTGTCTCAGTTCATGATAATTACATGCCACTGTGACGACTTCCTGTGTTATTACAGAGCGCTGCTGCTGGGCTGCACCTGCTGAGATCAGTGCAGCTTCATCTGCCGCTGTAATGGAGCTGTTAGCAGATAATACGCTCAACTGCTTATTATTCCGGCCCTATTAGATCACAGAGGGCAACGGAGAGAGAGAGAGGGGGAGAAAGGAAAGAGAGGTGTAAACATGCCTTTTCATCAACCTATCATTTCAACTACCATCTGTTCCACATTGACTGCCTTTCTGCTGATTTGAGCGGCCTGGCAAAGGTGTTTTTAGGCGTCCCGGTTACCAGGAAAACCTTCCCTGATCACAGAGACATTAATTATCAATCCTTCCCCCCCCCCCCCCCCCACACATAGAATACCATATGGCCTGGCTTTGTTCCATCTTCTCCCATGGGCGTGAGCTTTTCAAATGGGCCATGTCGGGGACAGAGTCTGCAGGCTCTGTTGCCATAGCGTTTTGTGTGAAATCATCTCTCGGGTTGTGGTTCAATCCTGTAATTTGTTAGAGACACCGCCACACTTTGTCGCCTCTATGTCCGCTGCCTCCTGTGTAACAAATACTATCACACTGAACATGATATTTACAGCGATAAGGCATGTTGTCTTTGAAACAATGCTGAGTTAGTTTGGCTTTATCAGGATAATAAGACAACTCCACAGAGGCTTGTCATATTCAGTCACTAAAAATAAACTCAATAACATACAAAATTATGTTTTTTATCCATCATACATTTCCCTAAAACAAGCTAATATGAATCTATTGCACCTTTTTTATATTGAACAAGCCTGAAACGTCTACTGTGGACCAATCACAACAGAGCCGGCCAGCTAACCAATCAGAGCAGACTGGGCTCTGGTTTCAGACAGAGGGTGAAAAGAGGTGCTGCAGCACAGGCAGTGTGAGATAAATAAAGAGCTTTTTGAACATTAAAGCATGGAGACATGTAGAGACACTACATACTGATATGAACATGAATAGAGCATAATGGGATCAAAGCATTGCTTCCGTTTAAATTCCCTTGTGCATGTGACTGATTTATCTTCCATATCTTCTATATTTATTTAAATTGATGGTGGTGCTTAACGTACAGAACATGTCATTTTTAGTTAAGTCATGGCATCTCCCATGGGGACAATGCAACGGGCGTTCAAATGAGCCATCTGTGGGACAGTGTGCGATGCTGCCGGCTCTGTAGTGTTTTGTGTGAAATCATCTCTTGGGTTGTGGTTCAGTCCTGTGATTTGTTACGGAGTCACCGCACACACCTTCTCCTCTCCTCTTCCTGTGTCCTCTCCTCACACTGTCATAGCACTGCAGTATTTTGCATACATGTGGAAGAGCCTTAGTTAGCCCACCAAGACCTCTTTCCCTGCATCCTGGCACAGAGAATGTGAATCGGCCCTTCGCCAAAATATTTTCGAGTGTAAGCTGCTCTCCTTGGATGATGGAAAAGCTTATAGGCCAGGGGTGTGTGTGTGTGTGTGTGTGTGTGTGTGTGTGTGTGTGTGTGTGTGTGTGTGTGTGTGTGTGTGTGTGTGTGTGTGTGTGTGTGTGTGTGTGTGTGTGTGTGTGTGTGTGTGTGTGTGTGTGTGTGTGTGTGTGTGTGTGTGTGTGTGTGTGTGTGTGTGTGTGTGTGTGTGTGTGTGTGTAGGAGGAACGTAGGCAAGCAAACAAACGCTCACACACTGACTCATGCACTCTCCGCTGCCTCTTTGTGCGGTCGGCGCTCTGCACCTGCAGCATGCCAGCTATGTTGAGGACACTCCTCTCACGTTGGGAGTCCATTAGCCGGCAGCTAGCTGAGTGCAGCAGGAAGTGTTCAGCTGGCAGGGAGTGATGCCACTGGGTTAGCTCGCAGGAGGGCCATTTGTGCAGAAATAGCATGTGCCCGGCAACCCTCACAAGTTGTATGAATTGTTTCCTTTGTGACACACTGCAGAGTTGTTCTAAAGAGCCCCTTCTCCCCCTTGTTTATTCAAATATGCTATGTATTCTGTGTACAGAAATGTTGTTTGTTCCGGAAATTAAATAAGCTTTTGTATTTCCATTTGAAGGAATAGGAAAACTAGCTTGTGATGTCTAATATTTGTCAAGAAAACGATCACAAATGCTTTAACAGTGAACAGGGAATAAGAAAGCGGAGACATGGTTTGATAATTGCAGGAAAAGGGGCAATAAACGACTCCAAACAACAAAACATATTCACACAAGTGCAAGTATAATCCGAGTGTCAATAATAATAATAATAATAATAATAAGTTGAATTTATATAGCGCCTTTCTAGTTGTATGCTTATTACTTCCCAAACAAGGGAATGTACTAATTAAAACTCCTTTCTAAAGCAGCCCAATAATGCTCATTTTCTGTTCGCACTGTTAGCTGGCTCTTGTGATTGGTCAGCAGCTTAGAGATGAGCCAATAGAAGCGCAAGTGTTACATAGTGATGTCACTATGTTACGGAAGTAAACAATGGAGACCAATGGAGGTGTTTCAGGCTGGGGGTGGAGTGTGTGGGAGAAAAACTCCCTCTGGAGGGAACACAGGTAACAGGTAACACACGTAACTCTGAATTTAACAATGGGGTCTAACGATCACATATGATCTTCGGGTGGTATATCCTTACAAT
Source organism: Gymnodraco acuticeps (assembly GCF_902827175.1). Taxonomy (NCBI): domain Eukaryota; kingdom Metazoa; phylum Chordata; class Actinopteri; order Perciformes; family Bathydraconidae; genus Gymnodraco; species Gymnodraco acuticeps. Next base: position 238,957 of record NW_022991454.1, read on the forward strand.
ATTATAACAAGAACCATTTTTAACGACTTATTTTGGTACTTACAAGTTAAACCATGTGTGGAATCCCTTCGCTTGCAAGAGCCGCCATGTTGGATGGATTTTTCTCGATTCGTCATGACGTCAGACGCTGCGTGACTGTTCCCTCAGAAGTTATAAGTCAAATTTGAATATTCACTCATAAACTCTGATCCATATTAAATTAAACAGCACTTTTCGTTAAAAGAACGTATAAGTTTATTGTTCGGTTGACTTGATATTTGGTTTTGATTGCAGTACCCATAATACTTATGAGTTAGTAGTACTGTTGGGGTTTACAGTGCTTTTTAGCCTTTGCAGACCATTTACATGCACAGAAACCTATAACACACTACAGGAAAGGGAAAACAACAATAGGACCTCTTTAAAACTCTTTCATAGACAGTCTCATGCTTTTTTCTGTTTTTGGAATGTGAAATGTTTGCTTCCTGTATCGCAACCTCTCCCCCAATACCACCAAAGAGATTCATCTTCGCTGTGAAGAGTCGTTCTGTGTGGTACGGTGTAGTTTTGACAAATCCCACGAAATGCTGCACTGTTCCCAAATTCAAAGGTTTCTCTCAAAACAACGAAGTGCTCCAGGCTTGCTCATGGGAGTCCCAACAATACGTCCTGTGTATTGCCAGCTGATCTCTTTTTATCCCGTGAGATAAATACAGTCAGAGTGAGACAACAACTCAAGTCGACCTGTGAGGATAGGAGTCCTGCTGGCAGGTCTTCCTGACACCCACCATTTTCCTGCTGATTTATGATTTACGCCTTCTAAGGGTGAAAGCAAATTGAAAGAACCACCTTCGAGGTGACTGCTGTGTGTATAAATGGCGGCTCTGTGTTATGAGGCAGTTAGTTTTGTCCTTCCTACGGTTGATATCCAAGGCTTGCGGCTGTGTTGTTCTCTCTGGATTTATTCCCACAGAGGACAGTGGCTTCCGATGGACTCAAGGACATGCTCTTGCAAAACGCAGTCAAGCGTGACCATTAGCATAATATCATGCATAAGCAGGTTGACACAGGGCTTTGTTGGGACACACAGCAAATAGATCTTCGCAAAATAATAGCTAGGAAGGAAGTGGGAACATATATTGACTGCACGGAGAAAAACATCCTGAAAGATAGGAGTGTAATATATTTTCCTTCAAGTGCTGCAACACACACCTTATCTCATTGGAGGGTGATTGAAAAAGGTTCTCATTTGAAGCAGAGCACATATTTAAGAAAGCCTGTATGCAGCGCCACTAAAAAGGAAAAGTAATGTGATTATTTTGCCAGGAGAACTCTGTGGAAAACAAAGCAGGTATTGTATCAATTGTTGCATGGAAAGGATGGATTTCACAACAGACAGTTTTCCAATCTAGTATACACTGTACTTATGGACTGGATATAATCTAAACGGATGTCTATACTAGTGTTGCACGGTGTACCGATACTTGAAAGGTACCGCGATACCCTGCCGTTAAAAACGTTACGATTCCTCCGTTTCATTAGTATCGGTACTTTAAGAATGACGGGGAAAAGTACTCCGGTGAGAAAGCGCCGTTTTAATAAGAGCCGTGTGTATTCAGCGCTCTGCTCCGTGCCTGCAGTCCCTCCCCTCTCAAGCACGCTCTAAGTCCCTCCCCTCTCAAGCACGCTCTAAGTCCCTCCCCTCTCAAGCACGCTCTAAGTCCCTCCCCTCTCTCGTGCACGCTCTAAGTCCCTCCCCTCTCTCGTGCACGCGCTAGCTGCCAGAGCATGTGAGAAAGCGAGAAGCATGGCTGCAAGTGGGAGTGTTATGCCGCTGCGCCTTGGCTTGTTGACAAAAAAGACGCCAGAAGCGAAAAACAAAAAATGTGTTTATAGATGATGCTTAATTTTATTTAATACAAATTCTAGTCATTTATTTAATTTATTGTTCTCATTATTTAAAAGTTTGTGTTCTGGTTCTGGTGTGTACGGAGCCCTGGAGGGTTCATAGAGAGAAAAATAAATAAAACGTGGCCACGTTTTACTTTCTCGTGCGCACGCTTTAGTAACTCGTGCGCACAAGTTACTAAAGCGTGTGCACGAGTTACTAAAGCGTGCGCACGAGTTACTAAAGCGTGCGCACGAGTTACTAAAGCGTGCGCACGAGTTAATAAAGCGTGCGCACGAGTTAATAAAGCATGGCCTCGTTGTGTGTGTGTGTGTGTGTGTGTGTGTGGGGGGGGGCATTTGTTTATGATAGTATCGTTCGTTCCGGTGCACATCGAGATTAAGATTAAACACATTTCTTTCACTTGGGAATACACTTAACTATGGGGAACCACATTTGTTTAAAGTACTGTTCGTGGTAATTTGAAAACAAATGCCGGTGGTGTCGGATACACACGAACACGCACACAGAGCGGAGCTGAGCACACACACACACATCATGCGCCCCAGTGACAGGACATCTCCTTCATAAAGCGAGGGGGAATACTCTGGTAGTTCGATGTGTGTATAGGTGTGTGTGGTTAAACGTAGCAGCCTCGATCTCTATTCAGCGGTTCTAATGAAGGGAAACGCAGTGAAGTAAACAGTAAAAGGCACAGCTCTTTGCAGCTGGTGCTGCTCTTCTCAGATTCTGCTGAGTTACACGTTACTGCCTCCAGTGCCCTGTACGACGAAGCCAGTTCAACAGACCCTGGACCTGGATATGTTCGATTTACCCGGCTTAACTAACCCTAACAAACGCGATGTCGATAAGCGGTCCTACGAAGCTGGTTATCAACTCAGTAAATCAACCAGGGTTTCTCTGTCCGGCTGAGAGCGCGCTCACGTGAAAGGGACGGGGTTAGCAACATTTGACCAATCACAAACATGGAGACGCGTGCTGACAGCGCAGCGTCATACTTCATGAATGAATAGTGTAAATAGCAAATCCTGCTTCGTAGTACAGGCCACTGGTGCCGCAGAGATTTCATAAAGTGAAGGAGGTTTTCCTTCTATAAAACAGCTGTGGGCAGCAGATACTGTGAGTCAAGGACAGGAATCCCTCAATTTAAATAAAACGAGGCCACGCTTTATTAACTCGTGCGCACGCTTTAGTAACTCGTGCACACGAGTTACTAAAGCGTGCGCACGAGAAAGTAAAACGTGGCCACGTTTTATTTATTTTTCTCTCTATGAACCCTCCAGGGCTCCGTAGGTGTGAAATAAAGCACAATAATTACATTTAAGACTGTTTCCCTTTTTTTAAGAAAAGTATCGAAAAAGAATCGGAATCGCAATTCTTGACTTGGTATCGAAACCAAAATGTTGGTATCGTGACAACACTAGTCTGGTCTAATGTCAAAGAGATAGCTAACCCTAACAATGTAATGAATGTCTATAGACTGTTGTGTATAAGCTGTGTTTCATTACTTTGATTAATACTTATATTCTGATCAGAATAATAACACCAAACTAGTCAACTTGCCAGAAAACACAGGTATAGCTGAGACTTCTTTAGAGGTCCATGGAATATTCAAATGTACTGTCTTCACGTGGCTTTTTGTCACTCAGACCTAAGTAAACGTTTGTTAAGGCTTTAGTCAAACAAGACATGACTCGATGTTTGGAAGCACCGCTGAAAAACAGGTGTGTTGGAAAAAGCCAATTTCAAGAAAGGAGATTGATCATTGATCTGCTTTCTGTCATATTGCAGCTGCACCCATCAAAATGTATATGAGCAAGATATCGGGGATTTTAGTGTCTTGTTGTTTTGGTTTTAAGGCGGGCAGCTTAACTCTTAAATGTCTATCTGTTCCCAGTTAACACATGTTGGCTATAATAAACCCACTGTACGTTCAGGTGGTTGTTAATATCAAATCATAGAGGGGGGAGGGTTTGGTCGTGGGGGTATTATTATTTATTTATTTCTGATTTACTTTCGTAGGATTTCGTAATTCTCAGGCGAGTTTTTCCCTTGTATCCTGATGCCAGAAATGTATTTTAAAGCTGATATTCAAAACCAGCTTTAGACAGGAGTCACAACTTTGTCACTCTTTTCTCTTCCTGATAAGTTTGCATCCTTAATGTTGGACTCAAGTTTGTTGAGTGCCAGAAACACAACGCTTAACGAATGCTAATGTTTCTACATGTCTGGTGGAAGTGTACATAGAGAACTGTTGGCAATAACACATTAATAGGGTGTCAGTGCTTATAGCATTCCCCTCAAAAGGCTTTTTCCGTAGAACGTCAAAAGTTATATACACCCTTAAAGACTAAACCACGTCTGTTCGGCTTATTCAATATCATCACTGCATCAGTAAGAGTTATTTATGCAGTTTTGAAGTGTTTGGGACATTTGACTACGTCCTTGCAAGGTTGTTTTTGTGACTTTCACATCAAAGAATATCAAACATTATTCAGATATGAGCCCAGAATGTCAAATTGTCATCACATCATGGAGCGGTGTTGTCAACAAATACGCCTGAAATCATTGCCAGCCTTCAGATCCCCTGCAAAGCAATTGATTTGTTTGTGCATAAAAGTAAATATAATGACAGTTACACAGTAAACAGTGCAACACGGAGGAAGGAGGAACACTGGAGGCTTGCATCACAGTTCAAAGATAAATAAATAAATGTCTACATGAGAACAAAAAGAACATTTAATTATTATAGACCTAATGCAGGAAGGGAAATCAAAGAGAAAGTGTTGCGTGGGAGAATGTGTGTTTGTGTATTTATTCAAAGGAAAGCTGTGTTGTGTGTGTGTGTGTGTGTGTGTGTGTGTGTGTGTGTGTGTGTGTGTGTGTGTGTGTGTGTGTGTGGTGTGTGTGTGTGTGTGTGTGTGTGTGTGTGTGTGTGTGTGTGTGTGTGTGTGTGTGTGTGTGTGTGTGTGTGTGTGTGTGTGTGTGTGTGTGTGTGTGTGTGTGTGTTGTGTGTGTGTGTGTGTGTGTGTGTGTGTGTGTGTGTGTGTGTGGTGTGTGTTGTGTGTGTGTGTGTGTGTGTGTGTGTGTGTGTGTGTGTGTGTGTGCGCCAGCCAAACTTCAAGCAATTTGGGTCTTCAGACGAGTCGTGTTAGAAATGGTTGATTTATTGACGGCGTGACTTGAACTGCGGTGAAGAGAAGCTCTCCTCGTCTAATGGAGAACCAACTGTTTTTTGTCTGGGAATCTGTTGAGTTGTCGGCTTCTGAAGTGTCTTGTATTATAGATTTGAACAAGTGAACTGAATAGAAAGTATGTTTTTATAGTGGTAAAGAAAGTGACTTTAACCGATGTATTCATGTATAACACTGAGTCTTGACAGATACTAGACAAATACATATGTATAATATTGAAGGGACGGTTCAGATTTTTTGACGATGGGATTGTTTGATGTACTTATACGCGGTGAAGTATAGTACATGACGTTCGACGTGTCTTCTAAATTGCTGACACAGCCTTGATAACTGACATTGAAGCTAAACATCTGAAACCAATCTCTTGTGTTTTTAAGCCCATGAAAAATGTGACTGAGAAAAAAGTGTATCTATGAATATTTTACTTCGAATGCCCTTTCCGAACATTTACAGTAGTTTTGTCTTTGCATAATTCTTGGGTTGATGGTAGGATGGTAGAATCGGTTAGTTTATCTGTGTTGTTTTGTGATCTTAGTGTTTTAAAAGGTTTAGTTCGGCTTCACTAAAGTCCCACAATGACAAAAACAACCAGTATAAAAGCGTGTCCTGTGTTATACGAGGTACAATTACTGTTTTTGTCAATGGGAGTGTGCTTGCTTTAAAGAGTGTGTTGCGGCTGTAGTAATCTAATAAAAGTGCCGGAAAAACATTGTCTGACGTGCAAGCAAACATACAATTATTTCTAGTCCATATCCAGTATAGTGATTGAGTATGCGGTCAACAAAAACTGTCCTTCCCCAGCTCACTCCCCCTCCATATGACAAAGTGCAGAGTTAAAAGCAACCGGATATAACCGCAAACGTCACCACACAAATCCAATCGACACGAACCACCACCACCTCTAGTGACTAAAAAAACGTGACGTAACAAACACAGAAAATACTTTACATGTGGCTCTTAGTGCATAGAAAACAGCTTAAGTTCCCCGTCAGGAATGCTGTCTGACAGCCAGGTACTTTGGTTAAAATATTATTCAGTATATAAATATATACCTTACTTTTTGAAGCAGGTATCTTATATACTGTTTTCTAGTGCCCCCCTCCCTTGCTTGCGTTCGGTTATCCTGGCTAGCTGGCAAATTTGGGGTTAACTGTAATTTACACACTGACTATGTACATAAGTACCTCATACAACTCCTCTAAACAAAATCCAATCTATCTCTTTAAAAACTGTCAACAGCTTCTTAATTATATCTTTTTTGTAATCAAATGACCTTCAACCCGATTACTCTAAACAGTGTTTCTCAAACTTTTTCATACCAAGGACACTTAACCAATAAAAAAACACTCGCGGACCACCTAACTCCACAAATATCCAAAATTGCATCGTTTTTCTAGAACAGATTACAAATCGCCTGAAAATGGTACAAACAAGTGGCAGCATGTGTGATGAAGGTGTTGCGCTGGGCTATATCATGCAATCGAAAGTGAAACTTAACCTCGCTCCATTGCAGAGATATTCCCGCGAGAGTGCGGAAAACTTAAATGTATTTATTTATTTCAAATGTTACCAATATACTCGGACCACACTTTGAGAAGCACTGCTCTAAACAGTCGAAACACTTGTGAGTGCAGTTTTAAGATGACTGAGTGCAACATTATTGAGACCGCTCTGACCTGTTTGTCCTTTGTTGTCTTCAGCACAAAGCCAAGAAAACAGCTGTAATTATGCTTCTGAGCTACAGGAAATAATTTCCCCACGCATGGATTACAGCGGCAGAGAATCTGGTTTGGGATGAGCAGCCATTGTGACAGTCTCTCATTAACGCCGAGACAATTACACACTGGCCTTTGAGAATGTGACAGCACTTTTTGACAGGAACTGATAACATGCGAGGTGGCGTGTGAATGTGTTAGACTCACTCAAGATTAAATCATGCAACATATTGTATGCATAAGGAATACAAGTGGAACAAACTGTATTTTCATTATGTGGAAAGACAAATCATTCCCTTTGGTGAAGAGAGCCTGGAAGAATGATTAATCAGACATATACAGTAGTGGGCGGTGAGAAAAAAGAAAAAAAAGTGTTTGAAGACTTGTTGGAGAAGGAGACTGTGACAACGATACACTGGGAAAAATGCTGCTCCAAAAACAAGTTTAAAAAAATTATGAAAACAAGGTGTTTTCACTTGAAATAAGTACAATAATCTGCCAATAGAACAAGTGAAAATTAGCTTGGTAAGATTGATTGAAACAAGATATTTAGATAATCAGATGTTGTAATTAGCCGGGAGAACTCATTTCGAACTATATTTGACCAGAATCAGGAAATGCTGTGTTACAATATAAGCCGCAAATGCTCAGAAGTGTTCTGTTTTCTGATGTTAGTTGGTGATTTTCCATCACAACCGAAACAAATCTGAGATACAACTCCAAACAAGATGATGCATTGTCTAAAAGCAAGAGCCTATATCTCACTGCATTGTTACTTCTGAAGTTATTGTGTCTTATAGCAAGTGTAAATATATATTCTGACTAGATATTAGACAAATATACTTGGCAAGATTTCAAGTTTTTGTAGTGTAGTCAAGTCAAGTCAACTTTATTGTCAATCTTCCGGTTTGTGGACGGAGAGATCGAAAATACTGTTTCCCACAATCCCGATTATAAAAACAAATGTATATACAAATATATGTGCAAATATGTATATACACAGAAGGCTGTAAAGACACATGTTTACATGTGCGCACATTAAGACCTAAATAAAAACAACAATCAATAAATACAAAACAGTCACTTCAACAGCCTCACAGGAGACAACAGTTGATGTGAAGCGTTCGAAAGGCATTAGGCCTTGTTATAAATTAAAATCAATGTTTTGACGGCATAATTATTATTATTATTATTATTAAACCTATGGTTTAAACATACCGTCAGTTTAAATGCTGTTTTATACTGAAAAACCAGAAGTTCTCGCGCACAACCAGATGTCAAGCTTTTATTCTGAAAATCCTTCATCTCCGGTTAGCATTTAGCATGTGGCTAATATTCAATTTCCTATAGAGGGGAGTTTAGTAGCGATATGACACGGAGTGTTGCACACCGAAACCTACTGATTTCAACACTACAACTATAGACGTCGAGATATTATCATTGCTGAATATTAAATGAAGGTACAGTTTATTTTAATACGTTTTGTTTACAGACGTGGGTAGCATATGACAACATCCGGAACTACCGGAAATGATTCTGCCGTGAAGTATTTTTAAAGTATTGATTACAACGTTTAAAATGCAATAAATGAAAAGTCATGAAAGACAATATGAGGAGGAAAGGCGTGTTTAGTTATATATTGAATGTACAATGTCTGAATCCTCTGTTATGTGCAACAACGGACATTAAAGACGTGGAGGGCTGGCCCCCAGCAGCGCCAACCGGCCCACGGGGAGGAGCCAGAAGAGCCAAACTCATCCTGAGCACACACAAAGTCACAGCCGAAGTAAAAACAATAAGTGTGGCTTGATATTGAGTAAGAAAAAGGTTGATAAACGCTGTGAGAATGGGTCTGCAGAGAGAATGGGTCTGCAGAGAGAATGGGTCTGCAGAGAGAATTTTGCCGCGATCCCAACTGTCTGTTATCAGCCTGCAGCTAGGGAGGAGAGATCAGCAGAGCTGCTTGCACTGAGTGTATGGTTGACATCATGCGTACCCGGAAGAATCAAATGGACAATGACGTATCTCCAACGAGGCGTTTTGGGGAGGTATTTTCTGTTTTAGAGTTGTACTCGCTACAGGGTGTACTTTGAGGGTTTTGACTCTACACACCGTTTACATGCATAAAAACCTTCATAACACACAAGGGGACGGGTAATAACCAGAAAAGCATGACATGGGACCTTCAACAGCTGAAAGTGTGTTTCTCGCTCTCTTTCCTTCGCTCTCGAGAGCCCGAGAACACAGCTGTTTTTCTCTCTGAACCATCTTCTTCTTGTAACATTACCGCGCCATTTTAATTAAAGTACCCATTTGAACCTTCTCAGAGACTCCATTGGTCTCCTTACTTTTAAAGCTTCTCTCCTGGACGCGAGAATAACGAACAAAGCTATCAGCCTCTATAAACAATTTAGCACATTGCGCTTACAAGCCAACAAGCTTTGTCTTGCCACCATGTGTCGCCTTGCCCTCGAGGCTCATGATGTACAGCCGCCCAATGAGCTCCCACGCCCATGTCCTCATTTCCATGCTCTCTAAGTGCCATGTTTCCCTTTAGCTACTTTACATTTTCTCTTTTATCTCAGTATCAGCTGTGAGAAGGGCGATAAGGAAAAAAGTGTTAGTCCCTGCTGTGTGTGGTGTCTGGCAGCTTCAGGGACAGATCTGTCAGAGACGTGCATGCACCACTGGAGAAAGGTCAGCTTCCATTAGATGCACTATGACAGAATGATGTGTCCGCAGCCATTTATTAAACCAAGTCTGGCACTGGCTGCCGGTGATTCTGCTCCCCAGCTCCTCTGAGAGAAGGCACCTTTAGTTCAGCCAAGTTCCTTACTGTGGGCTGCTGGGTTTCTGTTCTCACTGTCAGAAAAAAGGGACATTATGGGACTTAGTTTATGAACAGTGGTTGTTTAAAAACATGTATTTGGAAAAGGAGCTTTTTGTATTCGGGATTGTGGGAAACGGTATTTTGATCTCTCACACGAACTGAAAGATTGACAATAAAGTTGACTTTGAGCTTTGCACCGTTCATAAAAAAAGAGTAACACCTGCATTGGAGATGTTTTCAATTTTCATTTTTTACTAAAAACTAAAACTGATATAAACTCAAACTAATATAGACAATTGACAACAGGAAAAAGAGCAATGCACAATTTATGAATTAAGTGCATAACATCTGCTTATCAGGTTTTTTGAGAGCTGAGTGGATAATTCATAATAGTTAATAGTAATTAATCAAATGTGATTTGATACATCTGTAGGGTTGTGCAATTATTATCACCTCCATCATCATTATAAAACAAGGATATTTCCTCAGACTTTTTATTGTGTCATAACAATCTATAATTGTTGCATCTCCGCTTTGCATTCAGATATATTGAGCACATGTTTTTACTACAGCTGCACAGAGGGCTTTTCTCTTTCCCTCTGGGGGTGATTCCAGTCAGCTGCAGGAATGTGGAGCTTGAGGAGTCATGCAGAACTTGTTGTGGCTCTACTTTTACTCCAGCCTCAGTCCTTCCTCTCAGGCTTCATCTGTCATCATGCATTGGCCGAGGCTCATCCCGGAAACTAAGCAGAGCACTGAGCGGCCTCTTCAGATTTGAGAGGTGTCAGGGCTGAATCGCAGGAAGAGAATGTCCACAACTCGAGTGGGACATTCGGTGCCTGCGTGGCTTCAATCAGCATTACACTAAAGTTGTCAGTGTGTGAGACGGCCGTATGTGTGATGTTGGTGAAAGAGAGCAGTGTGTGTCCTTCAGCCTCCCACCCCTCTCTCTCTCTGAGTGACTGCATGAACTGTCACTGACACGTTGAAGTGTGCCGTGCGTGGATCACTTGGAAGCACTGCTGCTTTCTAGGAAGAAGAGCCAGAGTTGTTGACAAAATGATGATCCTGAGAAACAAAGGAACGCTTTATGAATAAACACGTGAGGCGAGGGGTCGATACTGAGACAGGAAGAGGAAGAAAGCGCTTTTTCACTGGTTAATTTTGAGGTTTGAAGCTATTTTGCATACATGGTAATTTCTTTTTTTTTACTAGTGGGAAGAAAACATAAATAAAATCCAATAGGTTCATATTTTACTTCACTTTTCTTTTTCTGTCTGTAGATTTCTCCTAAAGACACCAAAAATATTCAAATGTAAATCAATTTGTAATCTAAACAATGAGTTTTAATGCTGATATCTACAGTATTAGTACTAATTAGTATTAGTTGTTTACCCTATTTTCCTATATTGCCTGTCAAAATGTATGGACTCTTACAATATACTGTAGTTTTCTCTAAATGTGTTTTTTCTCATACTCTGAGCCCAACATCTCCAGTAACTTCAGTAGCACTTTAAAAACGTTCCAGTTGAAGAGTTTTTTGGAGAGGGGTTTGTTCATTTATAATTTATGATCGAATTTATATAACATTTTATTCCTAGAAAATTGTGGAAATAGATTTTTCAAGGCTGTTGACCATTATTTCTTATTTATGGAGAGATTTCCAAAATTGCGATTTTTGACTCGTTGAACCTGGTGTATCCAAGTTAGCTTTATGTTCTGGAAATATATTAAGATTACGCTTTTTAAAATGCCACACTTACATACTTGGACATAACAATTCAGAGAACCAATATAATAAATACTTTTGTTTATGTACGTGTTCAACTAAGTCTTTTGGTGCTATCTTAATCTTTAACATTCTAAACCGTAATGTCCATTTGTAATCCATTGACTTTCATTTCATTTCATGACTTTTCATTGACTTTCATAATCCAGCGCCACCATGAGGTTGGGATGTGGGTTTTTTTCACAAGTAATATTGGATGGATTTTCATGAAATGTGGTAGCCTACATATTCACATCATCCTCAGTGAACCGTAATGACTGGAGATCCTTGTGGCATTCAATCTAATTCCATTATCAGGTCAAAGTTGAACACCGAGCTAATGGTGGTTTAATCCGCCTCAATTGTACTTTGGGATAACTGCTTATTAGCTAGCAAGCTAAACAAGTAGGTAAACATTGCTATACACCTCTTAATACTTAGATAACGAAGAGGGCTCTTGTAAAGTGCAAACCTCTACCAAGACTTTTTTCATGAAAGTAATACATACGTGACTTGGATCTGCCCCAATCTAATGGGTTCTTCCTGGGCCATTGCAACACCCTTCCATCGAGTTAAATGAACATTGGGCCAGTATCTTTTTAGTAAGACTGCTGAACAACTAACCAACAAACGGAAAAATCCCTCTTTGGCAAATGTAATTGTATGTCCGACTTGAACTCTGCCTGCCTGTAGTCCAAGATGTATACTTCTATCTACAGTGTGTGCTGTATATCACTGTCAGTACACCGTTGAACAGTAATCTTGTAAAATGTTTTTACTTTTAGCCGTAAATAATGTTGTCTCTTTCGCCTGGCATGATTTACAACCAGTGGTCCAGGTGTATAGAGAGTCTAACTCATTCTGCTTACATACATTTGACCTTAAACTAGAAGGTCAACAATTGAATTCTCCGTGTATTAAAAGCACTCATGAAGTGGAATTGAACAGTGAAATATGTGCACTCATTTAATTCAGGCATGAACAAGAAGGGACCTCCGTGAGCACAGACCTCAACCAAAAAATGTTTCAATAAATGAAAAAGAATGTGCATATCAACTTCCTTTGTCAGATCCACTCCAAAATAATGTGTTTTCTGTGGTCCATGCTTCACCCTTTTACCAATTTTAATGGCATTCGGGCTGGTTTTTTCTTTCACCCTGCTGGAAAATAAACCTAAAAGCTCATGGCGTAGGTTTGATAGCTGTAGACCTGAAGACAAACACATATGCAAATAACTCACAAGCTAGTGAGGTGATCCACTTAACTATTGTGTTTTTGTCTGGCTTGCTCTGATGCCAGTGCACTTCTCTTTGTGATGACTCAGCAGCATTGTGCATACAGTGCATGCATGCCAATGGATACATGTGATTAAGACCATGGCTTGTTCAATGGAATTAGAGTTGTGTATCGGCCAAATAGTGCTGACTGCGCCTGTCAGAGGAGAAGCAGGCAGTAGATGTTTGAGCGGGGGGGGGTTAGCATCGCTACCGCTAACCAGGGAACATTTCCTTTTGAGTCACGATGGCACATCATCTCATTTCCTCCCTCTTGTCAATTCTTAGTGCTCTCGTTTACCCTTGATCCCTCTGTCTTTCTAGCCGCCTCACATCTTCTTCTCCTTGTTCAGTTTTCGGCTTTCTGTTTTTCTCTGTCACTCCACGAGAAAAAAATACTCTATGCTGTTACCATGGCAACTGCATCTGTGAGCTGAGCCAGTACTCTTCCATAGACATGCGCTCTCCCCCCATACTAAGATTTAAGCTTACCTCTGATGAGAAAGATGCAGGAGGAATGAAGAGAAGAGGCTGCGCTTGTTAGCGTTTCATAAACCCTCCGAGGGAGACATTGTGCTTTTCTCTGTGATGAACCATTGTTACCGATGGCAGATATCAAAGACAGACATTATCAGTGAACTGCACACAGTGTACAACAAAGGAAACACGATGCACTGTACGGTGCTTTCTTCTCCTCTGCAGAGGTCTCGCTCGCTAGTTTTACAGAGGTAATTGTGGGTAATGGTGTGATACAGGAAATTAATGCATTTAAAGGGCTCCACTGAAATCAATCTATATTAATTTGGCAACTAATCTGATGTCATGAGGCGATGTCTAAATTAAGGGTCCCCATTTTCCACAAACTAAATTAGGATTACGTGATTTGCATTTTTAAAGTGGTCCAAGTATGTGTTTGGGGGGTTTTCCCTTTCCTATAATGTGTTATATAGATGTTGGTGCATGTAAATGGTCTGCAAAGGCTAAAATCCCTCCAACACACTTCCCCCCTGCCTGAAACTCCCCCAATAGATTCCTTTGATTTCTTCTGTAACGTAGTGACATCACTTTGTAACACTCGCGCTTCTTTTGGTTATCGCTCAAACACATGGACGTGATGTGATGAAGGGGCGGGACATCTCTAAGCGGTTAACCAATCACAACAGAGCCGGCCAGCTAACCAATCAGAGCAGACTGGGCTCTGGTTTCAGACAGAGGGTGAAAAGAGGTGCTGCAGCACATTAAAGCATGGAGACATGTCCCAGTAGAGACACAAAACACTAATATGAACCTGAACATGAGCAGAATAGGGCCCCTTTAATGTTGTGTCCTCATAGGGCTTTTACAATTTTGTAAAAGACATATCGTACACAACATTCGTGATCACTTCAACACATCAGCAACTATTGATTTGGCTGGTCAGAGAACTGGTCATGTTTGGCTGTGTGCTCATTAATGTGTTGAGAACAGAAGTGAAAGATGAAAGAGCATAGATGGCGAGATGGGCTGTTTTCAGATTATTTGTTACTGTGAACATAGCACAGGAGACTGGAGTATTCTCACTGACAGCTGTAGACGGATGCATTGTGTCATGAAGCCCAGATGGATGTTAAGTGAAGGAGGACATCAGCGTCTGGTCCACTTGGTCCAGATGAGAAAGTGCGCACCTGTATTGCACACTGAGAAGACGCTTGTTATTTTCAGCTTGAATAGATCTGACTAGGAGTTGAATGCGATAACAGTGAGACAGCGGCTTTTCGCCATCTGAACACCACACATGATGGAGTTTTTCCCTTCCAATCAGGAAGTGCATTTGGCATTCGCATCTGTAGGGGTTTCTATAACTCTGAGTCAGGAATAGCCAAAAAGAGTCCAGGAAGCTTCTCTTCAAGTTAACAGCTTTTTTAATACAATACAATGTTACATACATTCAGTCTCCTGCTGTCTAATTTTACAATTCTTCAAATATCTGTTCGTCATTTAAACTTTCCATAATAATAGTATTGCAGCGTCGATGAGTGAGAGTTGAAGACCGTGCGTAACTCCACGTGTCATTCTCCTTATATTCACATTCACAATATACTATTAGCTACATGCTAATGGCTAACAACAACATCCGGTTCCGGAGGTCCATGGTGTCCCCCATATTCAGTCCGTGGGAAAACACTACTACCGTATATAATATTATTTAAAGTTCCAGTAAAATATATTGTTTTATTCCTTACACATTCATGATTCAGCCAGTGGAATAACATTGATTCAGCAACTTCTAGTCCAGTGCCTGAGAGAGAAGATGAGTAGACATACCACTCCACGCCTCACTGTTCTCCCCAAGGAGGGGAATTCATTTCTGTCAAATCTCTGTGATTGTAAGTAATGGCAAAGTTGTGATAGATTAGAACAGGAGGCGGAGGATGGAGGAGGGAGGAGGGAGGGTTTCACACTCCTTTAACTATGTGCAAAATGTCAAGACCTCCCCTGATTGGCTGCCAGAGGGGGTTTGTCTCTCCTCTGAACCAGTGTGAACCGGATAAGTTCCCACATCAATCGCCAGCCACTATCCCCTATAACCCCCCCAAGCATAATGTTGATGTGATTTGCTGCTCGCGGGGCAGAGAGACCTCTCGGGTCAAACCGAGACTGGATTAAATACAAAGTCCTGGAGTAATGTCCGGGGAATTCTATTATACACAGACATTGTTTCTTTATGCTGTGTTGAGAGGATACCACTGAGGACATGTTCTCATATAATGGGCCTCGTCTTCATTTAATAAAAGGTCACAAAGAACATGTTCCAGGGTCATAAGCTTTCTTTTACATCTGCTGGGGAATAGGAACGCAGATGGTTAATAAAACACTGGTCTTACCGATAACACTGAGCATTGTAAAAGAAAATATATTTGTCAATCATGCTCGATGTCATATAGAGCACAAACTTACATTATTTTATTCCAATTATTACCAAATCTGTACTTTAGCTTTTCACTTGCCCTTCAATCAATTGTCCACTATGGTTTTGTTGATTAAAGAAGACATATTATGCAAATGCTCAGGTTCATATTTGTATTTAGCTCCTCTACTGACATGTCTCCATGCTTTAATGTTCAAAAAGCTCTTTCTCATACTGCCTGTGCTGCAGCACCTCTTTTCACCCTCTGTCTGAAACCAGAGCCCAGTCTGCTCTGATTGGTTAGCTGGCCGGCTCTGTTGTGATTGATCAACCGCTTTGAGATGTCCCGCCCCTTAGCCTATGAGGTACAATATGTTGGAGTGCTTATAACACTACATGAAAGGTAGCATAATAGGGCCCTTTAAAGGTGACATGTCATGCTTTTCCGGTTAGTACCCGTCCCCTTGTGTTATGAAGGTTTTTATGCATGTAAACGGTGTGCAGAGTCAAAACCCTCAAAGTACACCCTGTAGCGAGTAAAACTCTAACACAGAAAATACCTCCCCAAATCGCCTCATTGGAGATACGTCACTGTCCATTTGATTCTTCCGGGTACATCATGATGTCATGTCGTCCCCGGAACGAAATGGACCAATCCGTGGAGCCGTTACGTTACGTCCGCGGAGCCGTTACGTTAAGCCCCCGCTGATTGGTCCAAATTGACCAATCCACGGACTTCCTCACACACTCAGTGCAAGCAGCTCTGCTGATCTCTCCTCCCTGGCTGCAGGCTGATAACAGACAGTTGGGATCGCGGCGAAATTCTCTCTGCAGACCCATTCTCTCTGCTGACCCATTCTCTCTGCAGACCCATTCTCTCTGCAGACCCATTCTCTCTGCAGACCCATTCTCACAGCGTTTATCAACCTTTTTTCGATTAAGTATTTGTCGGGAACAAAGAATGAAGATTTCTCCTCACTATTCCAGTGGTGTCAATGTGAACAAATCCTTACTATCATTCCGGTGAGCCTCTATGAGACGTGCTCACAGTGCACACCTCTCTAAACCAAGAAAACTGGCTGCCCACTACTTTAGCAGTTGTTATTATTCAGCCCACCCACACCATGCAACTAAAGGCAATGCATTCCAACTGATTTCCAGGATAATAAAGACATTGACAAAGTGATGTAGAAGTTGAGGAGGTGAAGCTGTAGGAAACTGGATTACCATTAAGAAAATAAAGCACTTGAGTAATGTTGATGCATCACAAATCTACATAACTCAAACAAAGTGCCTGTTGTACGATATAAAATGTTACTGTGCAAAGCTGATAGTACGAACGCTTGTATATGTTTTTATTAGACAAATCAAATGCAACACTTTGACGTGACCCTGCATATTACTTTAACTTATCTTCAATTTAGTTACATGCTCCATGAAGCAATACAGACTGCAGAATTACAAGCATTCATACCCACTCAGCGATGATAATACCCTTATCTGATTTTAAGGTTGCGACTAAAGGAACAGTTTGAAGCCATGGCCATCATGATTAGTGCTCACAGTCTTATTCGCTAATTCATTTTTTTGGTTATCACCGCCTTAGTGCTGGAGTTTGTCTTGCTTAAATAGATGATGATTATCTGGCTCAGTGAGGGATTCTATAATTAAAGTAAATGTCCTTGAAGGCAAGGTGAACTAAGTCTGTGGAAATAGTGTTGTATCAAGAAGCTACAGCTTTTCAGAATTTGTAATGAATGTGGGTTTCTGGTGCCAGCACTGCCATTAGTTAAGGGTGAATGCAATTTGGGTATTGCATTTTCACGGTCTCAAGAGCTCCCGCTGTCATCGCAGCTCATTTGAGGCGGGAAGAAAGCATGCATTAAAGATTTGGACATGGCATTTTGAAGAGAGGCTCTGCAGTTGAGACACTATTTTAACAAATGTATTTTCTTCTTGTCTTTGTCAGGTTGGTGTTACTTCTCTGAAGAGACGAGGCAAGAGGCAGAGTCGGAGGCGAAGTGATCGAGACAGGAGTCCTCCCAGACAGCAGGGGGCAGCAGCGAGCATGCAGGAATCAGCCTCGGACAGCAAGATGGCCAAACAGGTCAGAATGAAATAAATTACATTACTTACTAGAATTTCTTGATATTGCCAACATTTTGTTCTGGTTTGAAGCAGTCTTCAAGTCCCTATTCAAAGATAATATGACAAGTATTTCAGTGGTTGCCTATCAATGTAGTTTCCATTAGGTCTACAATATGCTGAATAAGCACACTGGCACAAAAAGCCATGACTTTCTCATAGGCCATTACAATGATATAACTAAATCTTATACTGATAAAGATACACCTTCCAGTTACAACTCATGTATCAGTCAGATCAAATGAATAACTGTGTCATTCGACTATCCATTTTATACATTTATGTTTAGGACCAGAACTCCAAGTATCTGGATGAAAACAGAGAAACAGACGACATGTCGGAGAAAACGTCGCCAAACAAGAACCTCAAATCTCCCCAGAAAGGCTCCAAACGACTCAAAACCGCCCCCTTCAAAATCACCCTGCTGGACACATCGGAGTTCGAAGGCGAAATTGAGGTATGGACAGTGGAAAACACGTTTTTTTTACAATTAGTCTGAACAAGCTTTGAACAAAGAAAGAGAAATATGCTTATTTTCCTTTGCAGTGTTGAATTTGTGGCAGTTGTGTGTTTTATAGTGCTGCTCTGAGCGGATAAAACACACAAAGAGAATACAATAAAAGGGTGCCATGCTGAGAGATCACCAGGGGGCCGAGCCAAAGCAATGTTACACATTTTCAGAAATGCACACAGTCGTACAAAAATAGTTCAACGTGAACGTTTTCCTTCTAAACCAGATCTCTGTTGGCATTACTCAAGCAAAGGGATAAGGACATTTACCGCTCGCTTGCAAAGGGAACTGAAGGCATGAGAAAGGAGAGAGGAGAAAGATGTAAGTGCCTTAAGATAAATGCACCGAAAGAAGCCGGAGATTTTCCGTCTCACAGCGGCACACTTCTGATAGAATAGGTCTTTCTCTCCATTTGAAATGTACTTTGCAGGATTGTGATGGCAGGAATTCATATCCATTTGCTTAACTTTGGAGATGACTATGCAGCATTATTTTTAAGCTTCTTGTTCGGGCTTAACTTTCATTCCCACTCACTGAGAATCTTTCCAGTCACCCAAATCCAAGGCGTGATGTCTAGCACCGCTGCTTCTGTCGACCAGATTTAAGAGATAATGCCAATTGGTGGCATCCGGCGTGAGTCACAGTCTAGTACCTCTTCAACTCTTCAGAAAACTGTCTTGAGGACTGGAGGTGTATTGTATATGTTTATGGTTAAGGCCTGGGAATAAGAATTGGGTATAACCTCAAAACGTTCTCTGTCTAACTGGTAACATTTCCTCAAGTATCAAAAAGTGTAAGTATTGAAGTTATCAAATGACAAAACAGGACCTTGCCTTTGAAGATGACCCATATTTTATTCTGGCACCCCTATCCGTAAGAAACAGTGTCTGATAGTACATTAAAACACTTGCAAGTGAACCGTACCAATGCTATTTATATGACCATTTTAATTTCTCTCACCCAAAATACTTGGTTATGAAAGGTTATAAGAATTGGACAAAGATGCTGTGGGTCGCTTTGTATGCCCACCTAAAGGGTTTCCCAATGCAACTTGCCACCTGTGCCGTCATAGTTTGCATGACCTCAAGAGGATGTAAGTAAAAGGTAATCAGAACTATTTGAGTTTCTTGAGTCTTGCATTCACTTTCTAATTTCAGAGTTTTGTTATTACTGTAAGCTAGCATTGACTG
Organism: Gymnodraco acuticeps; assembly: GCF_902827175.1. Lineage (NCBI taxonomy): Eukaryota > Metazoa > Chordata > Actinopteri > Perciformes > Bathydraconidae > Gymnodraco > Gymnodraco acuticeps. The sequence goes on from NW_022991454.1 coordinate 258,359, forward strand.
CTTGCTTATGCGTGTTACTTGTAGTTTTTGACCTGTGCTGTCGTTTAGGTTGCATGTCAGTTAAAGGTAATCAAAACTGACTCAAGACTGTGTGACTTTCTGAGTTTAGGGTTTTGTCATTACTGTAAGTTAATTCTGAATGCTTGCTCAGATGTGTGTATGCTTGTTTACAAAAATCAAATCAAGTTTTATTTATATAGCACATTTATAAACGATTTTTGGTCGAGCCAAAGTGCTGTACATATAATAAAAATAGCCTACAGTAGAGACACTTTACAGCAAATACAACAGCACAGATTGTTCAGAATATCAGTATGAGAAAAACGACACCCTCTATCCTTAGACCCTCTGTCCTTAGACCCTCTGTCCTTAGACCCTCTGTCCTTAGACCCTCTGTACTTAGACCCTCTGTCCTTAGACCCTCACATCGTACAAGGAAAAACTTCCAGAGAAAACACACAGTTTAAAGGGAACATGGGAGAAACCTCAGGGAGAGCAACAGAGGAGGGATCCCTCTCCCAGGACGGACAGACGTGCAATAGATGCCGTGTGTAAATCAAAGAGATAATACATTTACAGCATATAGACCGAATGTTAGGAAATGCATGTGTCTGTAATAAGAAGATGAATCCACGAGGATGTCAGCTACAATCCTGTGGAAGCCATCAGGGAAGCAGCATGACGAGACCCAAGGCAGGACCGCAGAGACAGGTTCAGCCACGACCCGAAGTCCACGACTTAATCCAGAACTCAGCATAGAGGATCCAAGACACAGGACTACAGCAAGAGGATCAGCCTCGACTCCGGATCCCGGCGTAGATATAGATACAAAACAAGAAAAAAGATTTGGCTGGGTTAATCGGAACAAGAGAATACACAGACACAGACAGAGAGGGAAAAGGTCATTGGATCAAAGTTATTCTTGATAACCCTCTAGAAAGATCTCATGAACTTCCCACTCAATCTATCAAGACCCGAGCAGTTCTATTAGATATAGATAAGAAACAGAGATAGGGAGCACAACAACGTAAAACAATCTAAATCATAAAAACACTTAGACTACAAGTTCCACCCTTTTTTCTCTTCTGGAGCTTTAAACTGTATCAAACAATCTTCCTAACCGTTCAATATTCAGCACATTTCTGCACAGCTCCACTTTGAAAACACACCGATATTTATTTTCTATTGTAAATTGTTTTCATTTATGTATATTGACTTTTGTTAGTTGCTATGCACCAGATCCCTTAAACATCCAATTCATGTGAGCCTACATTTTGATTCCAAAGCATTGATCAGTTTCTTTGTATTTTGTTAATTACATTTTTCTTTTCCTATTACCCTGTCTAAGGTACAACAATATATTGTATCGGTACCAACATTGATTAAGTATTGGTGCTAAAATCTTCATTAGACGTTAAGGTCACAGGATGTCCCTTTTTTCCAATACAAGCCGTCAGCACAGGCTGCTAACAGGCTGCTAGGAGATCTATCGTTATTACATGTTTGCAATCCAAGTGCAGCCAAGGAGAAAATAGAAAAGCAACGCTATTATCAGCCAGGCCTTAGGATACTTATGCACAACTCAATGAAACTTTGTGTGTGTTGGGGGAAGGGCGGTATTACTGTATGAGTGTGTGAGGTAAGAATATCAGGAATGCTATGCATGCACCAACACTCTCTCAGCATTGTGAAAACATTCTGGAAAACCCTGGGGCCTTTTCAGAACAACAATAGATAGCATTATGAAAGCTTTTGTCTTTGAAGCTCCTAAATATTTGAATATGCCCGTCACGCACAAACGATGCACAAAGTAGTCTCTTGTGTAGTCTCTTGTTCTTTTAATTCTAGTTAGGGGAGAGCCTAACACATCCAGGTCTTGGCAGGCTTGCTCCTACTTCCTGTTTTTAATTGTTGGTTTGTAGCTTCATGGCTGTCACATTCAAACCTCCCTTGCACCACCATGAGTTGCTAATAACAGTGTTGAGTGAAGGCAGGCCACGCTCTCCCTGTAGGAGGTGCCACATTCACAGGGTAATTAAGTCACTTGTTGTGGACGCATGGGTGAGCCTCTCTGTGGTCCTCGGGCAGGAGAGGAAGCACCACGCCCAAACTCATTTCACTCACCCCTGACTTCCCCCTCTGCTCACTGGAGTGTGATCCGCCTGCATGGTAAAGCCTGGCTGAGCAAAACAGGGCTATTTTGAGCGAAATGTTGTGTTTCATGTTGTCTTTCTACGTAGATTATTTTGGATGTCTATTCAGGTGGCAGCGCTGAAATCATTAATGTACAATTGAATATGTAATTTTTCCAGAGATAGACTTCATCATGTCATGTATTATTAAAATTCCACATGCTGATTTGTTAATTAAATGTTGCTGGCTGTCACTCATGTCTTATAACGTACGCTTGCTTTACTTTGACACTCTCGCCCTGTGGGACTTACTGACTGACATGATATGCGCGTGTACAGAATTGCTCCAACAACCTTTCACCCATACTGTATTTAGGCAATGGTTGAACACCTTTTTAAATTCCTAGCATTCAGATATTAGTAAAAAAGACAGTAGAGGGATAATTCTGCATCTGTTTCCCTGGCAACTGGTTGCTCCACCTCACAAAGTAAGCGCCAGGGGAAGAAGCACTGTGTGTGTGTGTGTGTGTGTGTGTGTGTGTGTGTGTGTGTGTGTGTGTGTGTGTGTGTGTGTGTGTCTGTGTGTGTGTGTGTGTGTGTGTGTGTGTGTGTGTGTGTGTGTGTGTGTGTGTGTGTGTGTGTGTGTGTGTGTGTGTGTGTGTGTGTGTGTGTGTGTGTGTGTGTGTGTGTGTGTGTGTGTGTGTGTGTGTGTGTGTGTGTGTGTGGTGTGTGTGTGTGTGTGTGTGTGTGTGTGTGTGTGTGTGTGTGTGTGTGTGTGTGTGTGTGTGTGTGTGTGTGTGTGTGTGTGTGTGTGTGTGTGTGTGTGTGTGTCATTACTTGTAAGCCTTAACAGCCTTTACATACTTATATTCCTTGTTCTATATTTAACAGTGACGTATGGAGCCGGTGCATAGATTGACAATATTGAGTCAACATGTCATGTGACCCATACAATGAGACAAAACCTGTTTAAGTATGAGCATTGTGTTGCATGAAACCAGCTCACCAAGCAGTTCATGGCTTTTCATTAATTAAATTACAAAGCAATCGATACGAGGGAATTCAATTACTTTAAATCAGATAAGGGTTATTTGATTTTGTCGGTATCAGTATACTAGCTAACTAGGTTTTATACCTATGACCTTCATGTGTGTAGGGCATAGACTGTGGTGTAGGGATGTGTGCTTACCAATAGGCTACTATGATGACAAATGTCCATAGTGTTTCATTCTATAACTACATTTGATGCATACCTCTATGAGCTTTACCAATGTGACAGTCACTGCTTACATACTTCGAAATATTGGGTGAGTCCAAACTGAATTATCTTGTTGACTATTGAATGGTTTATGGATATTTGTTGACATTTATCTTCAGCACCATGAGCAACAATGTGTATTTGTGCATCCCAGACAAAGAAATAAACACACAAAGAAACTCCACCTTGAATACATGAACTTGTATCCTGACGGTGAATTGAAATATTCCTGAAATGCTCATCTTGAACTATTGTCAATAGCAGAGTAAATCTCTGCGTTCAGTACAAAGACCAATTCTACTGTCAAGTGTTTGAGGCACTCTGACTGTGACACAGCGCTAAATGGCTATGCTGCTTTATTGCTTTCAGAAAATACAGGAACGCAATCTTAAAGCGCAGTTGTCTAATGGGGTCTGACATTGATGACTCAAATGTTGCCCAATACGAGTTACACCAGCGAAAGACAGTATTTCCCCTGCTTTCTTTTTCTTCTTGACCTTTTGTAACACTCTGTTGTCTTTGCAGAAACACTCCAAAGGACAGAGCCTGACGGACATGGTGTGTGAGCATCTCAACTTATTGGAGAAGGACTACTATGGTCTGACCTTTGCTGACACCGACACCCAGAAGGTCAGTGACTTGTGTACCTCATAACCCTCATGGGGCATTTCGGCTCATAAACACATCGCTCACAGGACAATCTGTATTCCTCTCACTTGTTGGCTGGGTCAAGCTCTCAGGGGCGCACTATCCAACAAAGATTGGGCTTGACAAAAGGCATTTGGAGAACAGTTGGGGAAAAGACGGAAACATGACTCGTACTCTTTGCAAGACGTGAACTGTGGGAGAGATTCAGTTGTACAAATATTTCAGAAAGGAAGGGCTGCTCTGACATAATCTGAGTCAAACCTGCATTGACTGAAGCCAAGTGCCGGTGTTTATCAGGAACATCTGAAGAATAGTTTGGTCAGAATGTTAACTGGCCACTTATTAGCTTACCCTAAACCATGGCTATAGGCACGTTTTAATGCAAACCTAATAGAACAACAAAAGCAAAGAATGGTCGACTATAGCAGACAGAGTCGGGACATGACAGCAAAACCTCATGATGTCTATTGAATTCAGCAAGATGTAGTTATACTGCTTATCAATTCACTGGCGATTTTGGTTCTTTCAAAAGTTACAGTCTTAACTTTAAGGTCAGCCAGACTAACTCGCTCTAAGCAAAAGTGTTGATGTGATTTACCAAAAGACCCTAACTTGTCAGACGCACTTTAATTATTTGGTTCTGTCCTCTGAGGTTTAATTATCTCTGCTTCTGATGCATGCGTACATTCATTAAAATCCAATCAGCTCACGACCATTTTGACATTTCCAGAAAAAGGTATGAGTGTGTTTTTTCCCTGTGACTTCTTTGGGTGCACAGACCAGGCGTGTTATCTTATAATTGACTACATGACTCTGTACTGATGGGTCCTAGCCGTCGGCACTCAGATGTATGAGTTTTGATTGACACAAGTCTCCTTTAGGGAAGGTTTGTGGTTGCACAACAAGGCTACCGAGGAACCTGCTGCCTTTTGAAGATAGGAGAAATGACAAGACTAAGTCCCCTTTAACATCTGGAGCATATCCTCTGTCACCATTATCAGCTTTGCCAGCTCACCTGTTGTGACTTGATGTGGCGGAGGAGGCTTTGGAAGGAGCATCGGCCCACACAGACAGGTTAACTGGGGTGTTTAAAGAGGTAAACAGGCTTGAAGTCCAAATATTTTGGCTCTTTTTGAGGGTAGGGAAGGCTGCGGCTTAGCACGATATGACAGGCTCCTCAAAGAAAGGCTTATCGGAGGGCAGATTGAGCCGGCTGTGTGGGGTCATCTCTGATTGATTGATCAAACAAGCCTGAGAATTGAAATGTCATTTCCGATGCCCTTTCTCTGTCTCGGTTGGGGGAACGAGGATTTAATCAGTAGAACATTTATTCCATGTGATTGCTTCATGAACTGAGGTTGCGAAAAGCGCAAGCGAAGCCTTGAAGAGTCGGTGATTAAAAGTTCGCCCTGATTTCCTGCGGAGAAAGGCAAAGCAGCGGAGAGCGTCCTGCTAATTGAGTGCTCTCTGGCCTCTGATGATATAAGATAGATTCAGGGGGGCGATAAATGCCCGCGGCTCATTAAAGTCTTTAGCGGCCTGATTAAACACCGGAGGAGAATGTGTATTTGTGCCAGTGTACATGAGTGTGTGTGTACAGTACATAATGGCACAGTTCAAATTGCCAGATGCTTGCAGATTGACCAACATGGCCATAGGATATCACTTTGCTATTTTAAGCAATCATGCCACTGATTTTTAAGCGCTGTAAGGATTTCAGGTTAGCAGAGATCACCGTCAGCATCACAGGATACATCTGCAATAAGGGTTATTATTTGTGATTCATGAAATATCTTTGTTGTTTTTAGTAGTAGAAAAACAAGGCATAGATTTACCACATAGATTTGTTTAAATGTTCTGGCAGGATAGAAATGACATTTTCCCACAGATTTGATATCGTTACGAAACATGTTTGAGTACAATTTAATGTAGGGATTTCTATCGTCAATGGATGGAGAAAAGTCCAAGGAAACCAACTTGTTTGGATTTCTGGTTCTAACCAGGCCTATTTAGGACATTCATCTCAATCAAAAAAATTTATTTACAGTAGTGTATTATGGGGGTTTTAATGTCCAAATCATGTATCTGCTTTTAAAATGTATCTCCTTTTTCATTTCCCTTTTTATTCACATTACCTTTTCATGTTTTTTTAAGACATAATTAATATTAATTCAAGATTTTCATAAAAAAAGGCACATTTTGAGTAAAAACCTCCTTTGATGAACAACACCCACCTGGTTTTCTTTAGATTTGAGGTCTCAGAGAAAAACAATAGTGAAATAATGGGATGAATATGCAATACTAGATTCCTTCAAGCACCATAAGAATTGAAGTTTCAATTCAATGTAAAACTCTTGATTCACTGAGATAAAGAACAGACCAGAACTCATTGGGAATTACATTTGTAAGAATATTCTATTGAAAGGAGAAAAAACAACAAACAAAAAAATCATAAAGGAGATTTATCCAATTTGTTTACTGTTGCAAACAGTTCAAAACAATTTCAGTGGTGTAAAAGTACTTGAGGGAGATATTTCATTGCCGACTTTTATTACCATCTGTGTGTTTCTTTGCCTCTAAACGGCATGATTAACAACCAAGTCGGTCCACGGAGGAGACGCTCTAGAAAAACTATTTAGAAATGGTGCCCCTACAGCCGAAAGCGGTTCACTGCACAATCGGATATCATTTGATCCGATTGGTAACGGGCTGCAAGTGATTGAGAAACACAATGAAGAAACAGATGCTGGAGTTAAGTCTGCTCAGCAGGGGGGGGGGGGGCTCAGTTACTCTATTTAACCGTATGGAAAGGCTTTCATTAGGAACACTGATGGCAATTAGAGGACAATGTGACACTGGGGTGTGCTTTAGTCCCGTTCCCTTTGTGCCTTGTGTGAATTCTGCCTTCTGTCATCCAGAACTGGTTGGACCCCTCTAAGGAGATCAAGAAGCAGATGCACAGTGAGTATTTTTAAAAGGAACTGAGATGATAAATGTTTTTAAAGTTCAATTAAGTTAATTATGGTGAAGTTTTGAATGTTGTGTTGAACTGTTGGATTCAATCCATCATTGACTTCTAATTAAAATGCTGTGCAATTTTCCTTAGATAGTCAAATGGAGAGTTTACCCAACATTCAAAAAGCTTACTCTTAAATGTAGTGCTATTAATCAAGATTGTTTTTGTGTGATTTGTGTTGGATGAATAGACCAATATAGATGGTACATGGCTTGTGGCGCTCAAGGCGCCCAAACAATACATTTTAAAAGACTCAATGGTAATGTTTCCCAAAATTGTGACTCGATTAGTCAAAATAATCCACACACCTTGTTGTAAGCAGTTTTAACGTAGGAACTATTTTCTTTAAACCAAATGACTCTCACCATTCATGACACAAGGCAGAAGAAAGAGTGCTCTAAGCCACATGTGTCAAACTCAAGGCCCGGGGGCCAAATCAGGCCCTTGGTGGATTTAATTTCGGCCCGCAGGATAATTTCTAATTACTATTAGATCTGGCCCGCCGGTATATTGCACGCACACCTTCACTCCATCGTGAGGGTCTCCTCATCTCAGAGCCTCTCCAAACATTGATGAACTTGCACCCAAGATGAGATGCCAAGTATCTGCTTGAACTAGCATCACAGAGCAGCACACTGAGTTTAATGGATGTTTCCTTCTGCACTTTCTCTCTCACCACAACAGGGCATGTTTGGTTTCTCTTGGAGGGAAATAGTTTTTTTGAAGCTGTTGTTGGCCTGTGGGAAAATGTACTCTGGAAAAGCTGCAGATAGAGCCATAAGAAATGAATGCAGCTGATTATTTAATGTTGTTTTTATAGGCAATCATTTAAGCTTTGTTAGTTCCAGGTTTAATATGTGCGATAAGTTCATTTCAATAAGTTCTGCAATAAACATTGAACCAGTCCGGCCCTCGACTAGTACCCATTTTTTAATGTTGGCCTACTGTTTATTTGAGTTTGACACCCCTGCTCTAAGCTAACGGCTAGTTTACGTCAGCTAGTTTATATGTTTCATTATGTACGACTCCTTCTTTACAGTGATACTGTCGACGGGTGTAGTTCAGTAGAAAGTAAATACTCTTACATGAAACTGCTCACAACAAAGTCTGTGGATTATCTTGAATATTGATTTCAGGAAAGAGACCTCTCTCTTGAGTTTTTCAAATGTATTTGGGGGTATTTGAGCACCACAAGATACTCTATGTGCCATCTAATACCGGTGGTCAATGTGAGATAGACATCTATAAAGCTGATATCCCCAACACTCAATAAGAGGATTTTTATTTGATTTTTTTCGGATAAACTGTCCCTTTTAATCTTTCAGCTGTCATTGTATTTATTCCTCAGACTCTCCGTGGCACTTTGCCTTCTCTGTCAAGTTCTACCCTCCAGATCCCTCCCAGCTCACGGAGGATATTACCAGGTACAACACGTCTCTCCCCAACACGCACGCACGCACGCACGCACGCACGCACGCACGCACGCACACACACACACACACACACACACACACACACACACACACACACACACACACACACACACACACACACACACACACACACACACACACACACACACTCTCTTGAAATACTAACAGTTGTAACTCCTCTGGCTGTGCTGTTAGGTGCTCTTCAGAGTTAATCGGAGGCGAACATTATTCCTTGCACATGTCACTTTTGAAGATGATTTATTTCCCTAAATGCAAGTGTTTACATTAAGTACTGCAACAATTTACAAGGTGAATTTGCCCCGGTGTAAAAGCAACCCAAATCTCTCTCTCCTTTATGAGGATTAGGCCAGGAATGCTACAAACGGCCTTGGATTAACTACACTGTGTTCTTGTTGGAGCTCGCTTTGCTTTGGGCTCGTTTGACTGCCAACACCCTCCTCTCCTCCCCTGTCTCATCTGTCAGATACTACCTGTGTCTGCAGCTGAGGGATGACATGCTGTCAGGTCGGCTGCCATGCTCCTTCGTCACTCACGCCCTCCTCGGCTCCTACAGCGTTCAAGCCGAGCTGGGCGACTACGACCAGGACGACCACGGCTCCGACTACGTCAGCGATTTCCGCTTCGCTCCCAATCAGACTCGCGAGCTGGAGGAGAGGGTGATGGAGCTCCATCATAACTACAAGTACTTGACACAATATTGCTTTCATCTATCCTCAAACCTGTGGGAATATGATCGGATGATGAGTTTTTTGTTGTGTGACACCCCGCTATGCATATGGCTGATGGATGCCGTCACATTGCCGCTCCATCTGTCATTGAAATGTACACAGTGCACGTGTTGCTAGTGCAAAAACACTTTCTCAGTTACAGGGTCCTCACCACTTTGATTTGGCATTGCTTTCTGGCATACGTCCAAGCATAACGCTTCAGGGGACGGTTAGGAGGAATTTAGAATTGAAGATATCAAGCATATTACCAAGACAATTATGCTCCCGCTGTGTAAGATTACGAGTTTATTATAAGAAGGCATGTTGATGTTTGTTACACAGATTATCATTGCTCTGCCTACAGGGGGATGACTCCAGCAGAGGCTGAAATTAACTTCTTGGAGAACGCAAAGAAACTGTCGATGTACGGGGTGGACCTCCATCACGCTAAGGTTGGCTGTTACACATTTTAACTTCATTTCTAGGATGATTACAGTGTTTTTTTTTGTTATAATGTCTGCCTCTTTGCTGTCCCCTTGTTGGCTGCAGGATTCTGAAGGGATTGAAATAATGTTGGGCGTCTGTGCCAACGGCCTGCTGATTTACCGAGATAGGCTGAGGATCAACCGCTTTGCCTGGCCAAAGATCCTGAAGATCTCCTACAAGAGGAGCAACTTCTACATCAAGATACGACCTGGGGAGGTAAGCAGATTGGAGGATTCAAAGCTTGTCGAGCAGTCATGAGTAGTGCTACTTAACAAAAGAAAATGTGTGCAAAAGGTATTCTCTAAAATTCGAAGAGCCTGATCTAAAAGGCGCACTGCCTTTGGACGATCAGCCTTTTTCGTTTACGGCCATCAAGCACTGGAATACTCTTCCAGTTGAACTTAAAACCTGTACTGATTTTAACTCGTTTTCCTATGGTGCAAAACAATGATATTAAGCAACCAGTCATGCCAACATTAATTACACTGTAATCTGAGTTTTTTGTTTTTTTTAAACTGTATTGTCATGCTCTATCGTAGATATTTTATTTAAGTGTATTTGAAGTGTACTAAGTGTTATGTTCGTAACCTGAATTTAAATCAGGCGTTGTAATTATTTGAGTGACCGAGATCATAAGTGTATTTCAAGTGTACGATGTATTCATTTATTGAGCTGTACTTAAATCAGGTTTTAAAATTGTTTGACTGATAGAGATCATGCAATGTTATTATTTGTGTATTGATTGTTATGAACCTGTCTGAGGACCACAGATGGAAATTAGCTATTAGCTATAATCTGGCATATTGCATCTCTTCTCTTTGCTGAGATTAATGTTTTTGTATGCATGGTCCTTCTATAAATAAATAAATAAAAATTTAAAAAATGTAACCCCAATGATATCATAGTAAGTGCTTTTTGTGCACGTATGAAAGTGAGTGATAACAGAGCTTAGCTAACCATCAAACGTACAAGGTCTCCTCTTATTTTCTGCAAAAGACAAATAAACCTGTTCGGAAAAAGATTTTAAGCCTCGGATTTTGAGTCAAATCTGTTTCTGTTGAAGTGAATGTACGGCCAGTTTTGCTGAGCAGAGGGCCGTGAAATCCTCCGCTTTATGCCTCCAGTCTTGCTCCTCTGCACAGCCGGTCTATATCCTGGCCCTCCTCATCGTGCAGCGCTGCAGCTTATCCTCCACGCTGAGCCTCAGTGTGACAGGCGGCCTGGGCCGGACCCAGTCAAGTGACAGTGAGCCTGTGATCCGGCCAAATAAAGAGTCCCTTTAACAGAGCGGCTGCAGCTGCAACCACAATACAAGGATAAGGAGTGTAAATATAGAGCCATGGAATAGTTTTCCTGCTCATTTCTCCTAGTTTCTGAACATTGCGAGCTCTGAAATGTTGTGGATTTGAAGTAGAAAGTGGCTTGAAAGGGAAATACTCAAGTAAAGTACACATAGTAGATATATACATCTGTTCTTCCACTGTGTATCTTTGCGAGTACAATATAAAGACAGCCTTATTGATCTGGTTCAGCGTTTCTGCAGGTGTTAGATGTACTACACTTATTGAATATTTTATGAATGTATCAGGTTGCCATACACCTTTCTTCACCTCTCTGTGTCCCTGTTCTCTCTCTCCAGTACGAGCAGTTTGAAAGTACAATCGGTTTTAAGCTTCCTAACCACCGAGCTGCCAAGAGGCTGTGGAAGGTCTGCATTGAGCATCACACCTTCTTCAGGTAAGAAACCATCTGGTCAGCAACTAAACATTTCAGACGCAATCAAACTCAATCAATCATTCAGATTGTATTTATATCGCCTGATATCACAAATGGTTAACTTGTCTCAGAGGGCTTTACAATGTGTACGGCATACTACCCTCTGTCCTTAGACCCTGTAGCAGACAAGGCTTTACTGCACGAAACTCCACAATTAACAGGGAGAGCCACAGAGGAGGGATTCCTCTCCCAGGACGTACGCAATAGATGTCATGTGTATAGATGAAAAAGATCATACATTTGCAACAAAGAAAACCAGATGCATACGAAAACATTATAATTTATAAAGTAGAAGGATCCAGGAGGGCTGATCTGAAAATCCGAGGTTAACAGTTCGATCCCACGCTCTAAATTCAACATGTCGAAGTGTCCTTAGGCAAGATACTTAACCTCCAATTGCTCCCGTTGTCGGTATTGAGTGTATGTAGGTAAAAGCATCAGCTCAAGACTTTGGCATCCAGACGTAACATTAATAATAATAATAGATTTAATTTGTTAGCGCTTTTACAGGTGCTCAAAGACGCTTTACAGATATAGTGAAGAGAAAATAAAAGAAGGGAACAACAAATAAATATATAGTTAAAGTTAAAGTCAAATAATACAAAAACAATCACACATTAAAAGCCAGATTGAAGAGGTGAGTTTTTGTGAGGAACATTAGGAACAATTTGCAACCAACCAGGTGAGAGACAACAACAATCTGGGGATGACGCCCCGGGTTAGTAACATGCATTTTTGGGACATGAGTGCACGCAGATATAGAGAAAGAGAAGTTGGAATAGAAAGGTAAAGGGTGAAGTCTGAGCCTATAGCAGCATAACTACTGTAGGGGCTGGTTCAAGGTAAGCCTGAGCCTATGAGCTTTGTTTGGTACATTTTGCAATATTACTGTTTGTTTCCACAGACTGGTGTCTCCAGAGCCTCCTCCAAAGGGCTTCTTGGTGATGGGTTCAAAGTTCAGATACAGTGGAAGGACACAGGCTCAAACCAGGCAGGCCAGTGCTCTCATAGACCGGCCCGCTCCACACTTTGAGCGTTCAGCCAGCAAGAGGTACCTGCTGTCCCGGAGCCTGGACGGAGGTGAGACACGATGGATGTTTGATCTGTTCATGGAGGGTCTGAAGAGCTTTTATTGACCCTCCTTCCTCCTAGACACAGAGTTAGACTCCCCATGTACAGAAAGGCCCGTTTAGCTAAGAGCTAACACTCTCTTTGACACTAAATAACTTTTATTTAGACTTAAAGTTGCAAACCTTTGAATGAATAGTTCCTGGAAATACAGTATGTCTTCTTGCTTTCTTGCAAACATAGTTATAATCAGGAGATCTTAACTTTGCATTAAAGATCACTAGTTGACATGTCAATGTTTAATCAATATATACATCAAAGTGTGAAAACAATACATTTAGTTTTGACAGGGCTGCAGGAAGTCAAGGCTCCTAACTGCAAAAAGTAGTCCCGCTTATTAACCCTGTTGTTTTCCTACATTGTTTTTTGTCATCCTTGGGCATGTTATGTCCAACTACTGCTTTCAAACCCCATCTGAAATTAACTCTAACTTGACCTAGATAAATAGTTAATTATTTTCCGCAGTATAAGACATAGAACAATTATTCAAAAACACAGATAAGTACCAGACCTGAAACTGTTATGGCTTTAGGCTATTATCCAAGTCTATGAGGTATTACAAACACATCTAAAATGCATTATAATGTGTGTGAAGCACAGTTGGATTATAGTTTTAAGGACTTGAACTATAGGAATTATAGTACACTCAAATATCTGCAAAACAAGTAAGTAACTGATAATTAAGAAGTATTTGATACTCGACCTTCTGTGTAAGTCATTGCACTATGTTTTTTTTTTCTATTCTTAACTTGGGAGCTCATAAAATGTAATACAGTTCTGTAAGAATGCATTGAAAGTATGTTTTAAATGCATAGGCATGACATAAAAGAGAGTGTTAGCTCTTAACGGGCCTTTCTGTACATGGGGAGTCTAATCTAGGAGGAAGGATGTTACATTGTTGTTATTGGTGACTTTAAGTGTATGGGAAAAACAGATGGTACCATAATATGGCATAGAAGAAGAATAACAACATGAATGGAGTTCTGGGTGCCCGGAGATTTAAGGTCACCTATCTGATCAGATTTTGGCCACTTTAAGATGTCATAACGATTTTGTCTTGTGTAACCATTAGCCAATCAGCAACCAAGGTAACCCCCCCCCCCCCCTTATCACCTGAATCTCCTCCTAGAGCACCATTGTGTTCTTTCTAACAAAATATCTCTCAGAGGGGCGTGGGGAGGGGCTCCTTATTTTCATCTAAAGTAACAGACAGAGAATCAGCACTTTGGAAATAGGGCTGAAACAGAGGGGATTATGGGTAATGCTGCAATGATCTGTTTGGTGTTTCAGCCAATCAGAGACATGTTCTGTATATATCTGAGACCTATAATATATTGATGAAAAACAGTATAATAGGGGACCTTTAATAATTCATCCATCTCGTTACCAGCCGAGTTCTCGAGGCCGGTCTCAGCGATGTGTGAGAACCACGACGGGCTCACCCGACGCAGCGTCAGCGAGCAGCGGCGCCTCCACAGCCCCTCGGTGGAGGAGCAGCAGGAGGTGGAGCTGGAGCCTAGTATGGAGCAGGACGAGGACGAGGACAAGGACGAGGACAAAGACCAGGACCACAGCGAGATGACCGAGGAGTACTATGACGGCGAGGTCACTCCAAGCAGAAAGAAAGAGATCATGGTAGTTAAGAGTTCCTGACACACTTTTTTCATGAATTGGAAGTAGATTTCGGTGGTCGAAATCAGAGATGTCAAAAGTAAACACATCCTTTACTCAAGTAGAAGTACAGTACAGATACCCGTGTTTAAAAATACTACTAGAAGTACTGACTAAACTTCTTTACTCAAGTAAAAGTAAAGAAGTATGGACTTTGAAATGTAGGTGGGGTATGTAATTTATTTCAGAAACACTTTTTGTTATATTCCATGGAATGCTCTTAACATCCCGATAGCAACGAATATATTAAGTGCTTTGACAATAAATACATTAAAAAAATTCATCTGTGGAAGCCGTGGCGCTGTAAAAAGCACGACCAATCATTTGAGCCGGCCCGGCTAAAGTAACTGGATGGCCTACCTGCCTGTCAGCCTTCCATCTGTGCACGAACTTATCTCGTGCCCTCATTGGTCATGTGCGCGTTCGTGTGTGTTGGAGGAGGGGCTCTGTAAGGAAGTGGCAGATTCTTTCCGGCTGTGTATTTTCAAATTCTAGCGCACTCAAGCTGCTTTCTCCAAAATGACCTACCCCACCTTTAAGTCAAAAGTACCCATAACTACCAGCTGCTTTAAAGAGTACCTGACCTCCCTTTATATTAATAGAACAATAATGTCATTGTTAGCTAATGAATGTTTCCATGCTGAACAACGGCAACATGACAACGTTTCCATTGGTCCCTCTTCTTTAGAGAAGACCAGGAAATGATGGATACACGGATCGTGTTCAAATCAATAGGCACGCAATGACTCTAAAGAATAATGATCACGCATCAAACACACATTCAGACTAAAGGAACCAGCTGTTTGGAAAATGAGAGAAGTAGAAAGTACAGGTATTTGAGTTCAACATGTAAGAAGTAGAAAGTACAGGTATTTGTGTTCAACATGTAAGAAGTAGAAGTAAAAACTCGTCAGAAAAATAAGTAGTGGAGTAAAGTACTGATACTAGAAACATGTACTTAAGTTTTGTATTTGTACTCCACTACTTCCCACCTCTGGTCGAAATGAATAAAGCTTTGAAGAAAACCCCTCCAGGGACATGGCATTGCTCAGAAAAGCCCATCAGGTCAATGTGGGCTTATCCAGTATCGGCATGGAACTACTGTGGTGGCTTTGGTGGATTTAGCACTTACTAACTTCTCCTTTCACTCTTATTCACTCAGGCTTGTTTGCTTACACTGCACTGCTCATAAATCCCGCTGACAGCTTCACAGTTTTTTAACCCTTTCTCTTTATGCTGACACATGCAAGCCTAGCGCTCTGTTGCTAACGTGCTATCTCTTTTTATAACTCATGCTGGCGTTCAGGAGGAGGCTGGGTCACCAGTTGACAGTAAACAGGAGGTACTTGGTGTCTGGTGATTTGGTCTCTGTCTGTCAACCTGTCTTTACTCATCCATCATTACGTAGAAATGTGTTATTGTGTAAGTGGTGATGCAAAAGTCGTGTCTGGGCGAACTGTCATAGCTAAGCATCCCAGCAAACATTTGACTGACAGTGATATGTGCAGTTAGGAAAATTGAAGTAACATGAAATGCTCAAAAATCTTTAAAACCAGTTGAAACCAATATAAGTTTGTATTTATGTTATGATAAATATACTGCCAGTTTTATATTAATGTTATAATAATGATGATTATCAGATATATTTCAATTGTCTGATCTAAATCAGTTTGTCTCCTGTGATGACGAAAGAAGACAGGTGGGAAAAAGGTTTTGTCAGGATGAACTAAAGTAGATTTTTCTTTTTCATCTGGAGAACAGGTGAGAAAAAAAGACGTTCTAGTGACATTTTTGTTTTGTTTTTGGAGTTCTGAGATTAAAGTCAGAAATCTGAGAAAAAGTCAGAACTAAAGAAAAAAAAAATGGTAACTGTTAAAATAAAGACTGAGTGGTTTACTTTGGGTTTTCTTGTAATACAAATGTTGGCCTGAAGAAGCTGAAGTGCACCCATAACCCATGTTTTCTTCCTTTCTCCATGCACTCTAAACACAAAGTGCATGCATTTCTTCACCTGGAAGAAAACATCTTAGTCCTATTTTTTCACCATAAGTCAGAATCTTTGACTTCAATTTCAGAATTGAAAAGGAAAAATATCACTTTGGTCAAATCCAAAGAACAAAATCACGTGGCTCTAAACCTCTTCCAGTAGCTTCTCACCTGTTGTGCAGATGAAACAAAACAAAGTTGGGAAAAATGATTTAGGGAAATCATCCATTCCAAAATGTTTACTAGGATGTGTTTCTAAATGTCTCTCGGCATGGCCACATCTTGTCTGTCTGTGTGTCTGTGTGTGTGTTTGTCTGTGTGTGTGTGTGTGTGTGTGTGTGTCTGTGTGTGTGTGTGTGTGTGTCTGTCTGTCTGTCTGTCTGTCTGTCTGTCTGTGTCTGTCTGTCTGTCTGTCTGTGTCTGTCTGTCTGTCTGTCTGTCTGTCTGTCTGTCTGTCTGTCTGTCTGTCTGTCTGTCTGTCTGTCTGTCTGTCTGTCTGTCTGTCTGTCTGTCTGTCTGTCTGTCTGTGTGTCTGTCTGTCTGTCTGTCTGTCTGTCTGTCTGTCTGTGTGTGTGTGTGTGAGTGTGTCTGTCTGTCTGTCTGTCTGTCTGTCTGTCTGTCTGTCTGTCTGTCTGTCTGTCTGTCTGTCTGTCTGTCTGTCTGTGTGTGTGTGTGTGTGTGAGTGTGTCTGTCTGTCTGTCTGTCTGTCTGTCTGTCTGTCTGTCTGTCTGTCTGTCTGTCTGTCTGTCTGTCTGTCTGTCTGTCTGTCTGTCTGTCTGTCTGTCTGTCTGTCTGTCTGTCTGTCTGTCCGTCCGTCCGTCCTCTTTATGACTGACCTACCATCCTGTGTCTGCATCTGAACCTTGTTCCTGCACTTTCTGACCCCTCACTCTCCACCTCTTGTTCTCGCACCACCTCCTGCCCCAACTCAGCTTTCTCAGTTGGATCAGGAGTCCACTCCTCGGCACAAACAGGAGGTACAGGTTCCTGTCTTTAGACCCTGCTTTTTTTTGGAGGCTTTTACAGATTCAGATGTGCCTGCATCAAAATAAATGTGAATTATAAAACATTGGTCCTCTTTGAGCATAGGTTCAGGTATCTACTTTTACAGTCTCCGGGTGAAATACCTCTCTATTTTTAGAACAGAGAGAACGTCCTTAATTTAAAATCCTATACAAGTACAGGACAATTATCTACTTGAAATACAATGATGTTCAGTGTAGATCTATGCAACCTCTAAGTACCACTTGAACTTTTAAAACAGAGCTGAACATTAGTATTCAACATATCTGATAGAAAACTGTCTAACCAAGGTCATGGAGAATATTAGTTTAAATGAGGTCATTTTGAATTAATATTAACTAGTCATACACATTGGATAAATCGCATCAGTTTTGGACATGAGGAGAAGGTTATTATTAGTGCATCCCTATTGTCCAACAATAGATGTTACATATTCATTTATGAATCCATCTACTTGCCTTGATTGATTTATTTTAGCTTCAGTAGCATCTGAAATGTCAATGCTCTCCATGGGCCACAGCTCACTCGTAAAACACCAGCTTTAGTTAACATAAGTGTAAGCGTTCACATTGCATCTTCTTCCTCAGTGCTCTCTCATGTCTTGTTCAGTCATGCATATCATATGTTGATGTGAGTCCTGCTGGTGAACGAATGTCAACGTTTTGCTAATGCATTCCTCGCTTCTTCTTTTTTTCCCCCTCCTGTTGCAATTTCTCCTCCAGTTTCTGGATAAGTCGAAGGATGTTTTGCTGAAGCACCAGGCGAGCATCAACGAGCTGAAGAAGGCCCTGAAGGAGCCCAACAGCAAGCTGTCGGTCCGCGAGAAACGTCTGTCGGGAACTTCCCCGACCGGCACGCCGGAGAGGAAGGCTGTGAGTAGAATAAAGGGGGAGGGGGGCTTTGCGATAATATCTCAAGTCCAGTAAACCCTGATGCTTGACACATTAAAGGGCATTCATTTTCCCATATGGCCGCTGTCCTGTTGAATTGAGGTTTTGAATGCCTCAATCGAAGCAAAACCGGGCCTATTACGTGAGAAGCCTGATATGGTCGATACATTTCTGATCGGTGTGCCGAAGTCTTCGTAGGTGGGATGGTTCAAACACTACTGGGCTTTCATTAAGGAGGCCAATGTCTGTGTCTAGTGTCAATTCAAAACGTACTCAACTTTGACTTTTGTCATTTTGCATCCATTTTACTCAAATGACCTAATAAACACACTTATTTCTAGCCGAACCATGATCTTTTACTAAACCTAACTACTAGTTTTGTTGTGATTTTGTTTTCTTTCAATTGAAGGCATTGCCAAGGTAGTTTAGGAGAAAAATACATTTCCCCCAGAATATGATTGAGAATGCACTTTAGTTGTATGGTAACGTATATTTTTAGAAAGGGTTGTAAACTTTATTGAAAAGTAAGCTCTTTTTATTTATGAATAATTGATCCAGAATAGACTGAATAATTCAAGCCAGAAGATATGCTGTGTGATGAGTGAAGGTATTTATGGCTATTCCGTTTCCTAGAGGCAGTTAAAACGTGCATCCCCTTCCCAAAGAAACTGCTACTCACAGAAACAAACATAACAATCTGCAGTTTATTTTAAGAAAAGTGTATAATGAAGTGCATCTCCCTGGTGAGACAGAATCATTCGTAGCTCAGAGGTACTTGAAGATGACTGACGGGCAGCACAGCAGGAGGCATCTTGATGAGATTAGATGTTTTTTTAAGATGTACCCAATGTGAGGCACTTGAGACATAATTATCAGTTATCTTTTTTTGTTTTCCTTGATTGCCCTGACAGGGACACAGTCTTTCTGTAAGCCAGATCACAGAAGCTCTCAACTTTTGGGGTAATTAGGCTTTTGAAGGAAGAGCCCTGAGATTTTAGACGTTCAAATAGGATGGTTTTGTTTTTGTCAGTGACTAAATTGTCTTCAAGCAATCTCCCATCTGCTGTCTTGGAAAATCCGATTATGCCCATACAATGTCAAATGTTGCCTGCGGCAGAAAATGTAATTTGCACCGTGTCTTATTCCAGGTATTATTCAGTTAGACTGACAGTCGAAGGCGGGGAAAGTCGCTGTGCTCTGAGATTCAGTTGAACTCAACCCTTTGGTGTAGTAACAGATATTTGCATTGCAAATTTGGTTTTGTGGATTTGGTGGCTGTCAGTTCGTCTGGATTACATCTTTTCAGTTTGAAGTTCATTAGAAGGTTTCTACAGAAGGAGATAGTTAAATAAAACATATACATTATTACAATTACCGGTAGTGCTATCATTCAATCTAGATTGTTTTTGTGTGAGTTGCCAAGTGTTATAGATCGGCCGAAGATGACTTCCAATATATTAGAACACTGGTGCTACGATCGTGCTGATCAAGGCTCCAAAAGATGTTTGGGGAAAAATGTAATTGCAGTCTCTTTGAAGAAATCATGACTCGGAAACTCAAGATTATCCTCAAACTATGGTGTGAACAATTTGTAGGAATGTAGGAACTGTTTTCTTTCCAACTATCTACCTCTACCAACTGTATCACCAAACAAAAGCTTGCATCTTTTCATTTGTTGGTGGGTGTAGTTTGGTAGAAATAAAATAGTTCCTACTTGCTCTCAACATGGTTTATTACCCTGGAAAAATACATTGTCATTGAGTTTTTCAAAGCCTAGTGCGATCTTCCATTTTGTTGGAAAGAAGGAAGACTTTTCTACGTCGGATATCTTCAACAGTTGGCAACTCACACCCATACAATCTCAATTTATGTATAGCGAAACCGGTAAGAAGCAACATAATTACTTTAGATTAAAGGATGAACTGTCCCTTTTAAAACCTATTAGCACTGATCCTTTCCAACTTTCCCATGTTCTCGTTCTTGCATGAAATTGTCTACTGTGAGTCTTACTAATTGACTTTCTCATTTGAGCTCTAACAGCTTTTCTCCCTTTCCTTTAACTCTCTCCTCTGCCTCGTGTCGGCCAGTCGGCGGTCCGAGCAGTGGGGAAGGACCCTGTTAACAGCCTGTCTGTTGAGGGTTTCGTCCAGAAGACGGTGGTGACTTCACCTGAGGTTACATATCTCTCACTCTTTCTGTTTCATGTTGTTTATGGCATTTGTGGATTGGTGAAATGCACTGCCTTGTGTGCATCATTATCATTCATATGTCTATCATATTTTAAAGTGACACTGCCGGCAAAGACATTGTGTTTAATGATCTGGTGATTTTAGACATTTTAGATTTGACTTTACTTCAGTAACATGTCTTCTTTCAGAAAGGAAAGAAAACATGCAAAATACCAATTTAGGTCTTGTATATTTGCTTCTGTACATTTCTCCTCAACCTACCAAAAGTTGGATATGTAAAACCTTTAATACAAAACATTGTTTGGAACGATTCACCTGTAGTTTCTGCAAAATGTATAGACTTTTAGCAAGAAATATCCATCTCAGTTGCACATACATCAAACTATCCAATTGTGTCCCTATTCACGCAGGGTTTTTGTGTCCATCAATCATTCCTATTCAGATTTTTATAAAAGGTTTTTCCTAAAAACATTGTGCAGAGGAATGTTCCATGACAACATGTTATAGATTTATGGAGTGATGCAAAAATATACTCAACATCCCAGCTGTAAAAACCTCTGACTCTACATGTCAACAAAATGAAACAAGAATTTTGAACCTGGCTTAATCAAATGTTCAGATTCACATTAGCTCATATGTAATGCCTGAATTGCATATTTAAAACACCATTTTAGAAACCACTCAAACACAACACATAATTGCTTATTGTAGGCGATTAACCGGGGGAGTATACGTGTTTATCTATTAGTTAAACCCTATTCACTTGGGGTATCTTCCCTTAAGAATAAATCCCTACATGCAATTTCATTATCATCGAACCTTCCCATTGTACCTGTTGAACATTGTGTTCCCTTTTCTGTGATTCAAATGATTGCGTAGGTTTAATTATTTGCAGCAGCTGTGCTTGGCATGTCTAACTGTGTTTAATCTATACCAACATGTAGGGCTCTGAGGAGTGGGTATTGATTGAAAAACAAGAAACTTATCTACAGGACCAAGACTGGAAGGCAGAAGAAATGAACAAATTGGATTCTTCATGGGAGAAAGAGGAGCTGGAAAAAGAGATAGACATAACCAAGATGATACATAAGGAGGTAACAGGGTATGACAGCAAAGAAATGAAAAGCCATATTGATGAATTTTCATCAACCAAAGAGGCAGAGGAGTGCTCTGAGCCACGGCCGACTAACAAAAGTCGTTTTATGGTTCAATTATCTGAAAATGCAGACTTGAATCTTGACAAATCTCAAAGTAAACTATCTCAAAACTCTGACACCGATGCAAACAATGATTTTGCCCCGGGCTCACGGCAGATGAAAGACCGTACAGCTTCGAAACCAAGGAAAAAGAGGAGACCCCAGAGCTTAAACCTGGGTATGCCTCCCGAGCTCATTTACGGGAAAGAAAGCAGTGACTCTACTGACGAAGACAATAACGGCTCAGACTTGGACATCAGTCCAGAAAAAACCTCAAAAGCCGGAAATCATTGCGACCTATCGCCAGTGGAGATGGTGAAGGATGATCAGGGATCAGAAAAAGATGAGTCTTTCAGGGTCTACAAAGACGACCAAGAAGATATATCAGTAGAGAGTGAAAACATGGAGGTAGAAGCAGAGCAGGTAAAGAGGAAAGTGAGTCAGGTTGGGCCAGCTGATATCGATATGGTGAATGGCCCCGGAAAGATGGAGCATGATAGTTCAGTAGCAGGTGTTAAAGGGGAGTGTGGGATGAAGTCGCGAGGACGGGGTCTTATTGACAACAAAGATCTAGCTGAGGTAAAGCTGCGACAGGTCAGGACGCATGAGAGGAAGATCAGTAGTTCGGGGGGAGAGGATATTGAGGGTTTATTGGGAGACAGAGGCCAGAGAACGTCTCTCCAACGACTGTCAGGCAGCAGCTTTCAGTCAGAAATCACCAGGATTGTTCCTCTTAAGCCAGAGCGATCAAAGAGTGTAGCGTGTAAGGACGAAAGGGGCTGGGAAGAGCCCACGGGACTCGTCAGAAGGGAATACCGCTGGTCGGTGGGTTCTCCGGAGGCGTCCTCGGACCTCTCCTGGACAGACTCCGCCGCCTTTCATCCATCTTTTGCAGCAGATCTGGAGGGAATCACTAGAGCAGAATATCCTGATGACAGCTATCAGTTTGGTAGAGGACCGACGGAGAGTCAGTCGTTCTGCTCAAAGATTTCGGCGCTTCACAAAATGGCTCCCCCGGCCCCGCCAGTAAAAACACAGAAGGCCCGAGAATCTGGACTCATACTGCGGAACAGCCGAAACCCTGGCAGGGAGCCGAGTCTGGACGCAGCCAAGAAGAGACACTCGGTAACTCTGCTTGGCATCTGCTATTCAGTCATTGGAAATTAAAGCATCGCATGAGCTTCAGACAGACTCGCACGCCATTTTTATTTATTTTTCTGCGTTTTTAGTGACTTGAACTCATCCATCTTACTTCTTACGGAGTGGCACTTCTGCTCTGTCTTATTGCAAAATCTGTCAAAAAAGTTTTCCCAATTTCTCCCTCATTGCCCCCCGACATGCACCACACTGTCAGGCAAATCTGTACAGCTCACCACTGGCTGTGAAATTTAACAAAACAAAAAGATTAAAAAATCAATATCTC
The DNA here is from genome assembly GCF_902827175.1 of Gymnodraco acuticeps. Classification (NCBI taxonomy): domain Eukaryota; kingdom Metazoa; phylum Chordata; class Actinopteri; order Perciformes; family Bathydraconidae; genus Gymnodraco; species Gymnodraco acuticeps. Next base: position 281,342 of record NW_022991454.1, read on the forward strand.
GTGTTTTGGTTGTTGGTTCGTCTTCACCTTCTCTAACTTGTGAGCCTCAGATTTCTTTCCGGCTCACGTTGTTGTTTGTCAGAGGGTGGCAAAGAAAGGCGTACATATTTTCATCGCTCTGATGATTTTTGGCACAGAGATACAAAAACAGGAAATACAAAAACAAATGATTTATGGCATACTAATTTGAGAAAGAAAGAGGTGAAAGTGCTGCCATTTCTTTGGAACAGACAGCTATTATTTCACAAAATTGGATATAAATACAGTATAGAATTGGTTTATGCATACATAATTTAGAAACTGATAAACTTGCATGACCAGGCTTTAAAAAATATCTCTCCCTCCTTCTGATTGGTGATGATGAAGCATAAAACAGATGCAAAACTCCCCTCTGGATATGAAAGTAAGCGCTGATGTAAACACACTGGTTCCTCCCCAGCAGGCAGTGAGCAGCCAGACCTCACAGCTCAGTGCCTGCCACAGTCAGATTTGCTGCTTTCATTTCACTGTTGGTATCATTAGGAGCTTGCACGCTTTTGACACCAGAATGAAAGGAATTTGAAGTGAATAGACATGACAGCTTTCATTATTTCCCGCCTTTTCATCTGAGTCAAGCTCTTGCATATATTGGATTAAACAAGCATGAGAAGAGTTGTTGCGTAGCTCTCGGTTTGCAACTTCACTGGCGACTGACAATCATATCAAGATCAGATTGAAGTCGGGAGTGTGGGAAAATATGATATGCTCCTCCAAACGTGTGGACCCATTCAAACAGTCATTTTGACAGGCTTTGAAATGCACCCCGGCACCTTTTTATTGGACTTTTAACAATTTTATTTAACAATATTTGAATGCTCCCTTTTTTAAATTCAAGGTGACAAGGCAACACTTGGCTGCTGCTATGCTGGAAACGTGCTCATTATACAGACTGCATGTTTCTCTTCTCTGCTAAATCTAACTAATACACTTGGCTGTGGATGTTGTTGTTGTAGTAAGCTCACCTCTTTTATGTCCTCTATTGCTGTTTGTTATGTAGAGTATTGCCTGAAATGTGTGCTGACATCCATTTGGACCTGACTGGATCTGAACAGACTCAGTTGGCTATGATTGGGTCTGGCTGAACTTCTCACCTAAACTTGGGTTTGAGTCAGTTTAAAATACATAATTTGCTGTTTTTGAATTTGTAGCTATATTAAAGTTAAACAATACATACGTTTGCCCTCACTTTAAATGCTATCTATTAATCTGAACTGTTTGGGTGTGAGTTGCTGAGTGTTGAAGATAGGCCAATCTGCTATAGAAATGTGTGTTTTCTCTCAAATATAATGAAACTAGATGACACTTGGCTTGTTGTGAACAAAGCAGCAAAATTACATTTGAAAAACTTTACAGCAATGTCTTTTTTCAGAAGTCAATACTAAAGATAGCCCTACACCTAGTTGTGAGCAGTTTAAAGAAGGATAGCCTACATATTTCTTGCAGAAGGACCCTCTCATCTAGCTATCGTCTGCTAGCTATGGTTGGCTATAGTCTGCTAACTAGTGTTGGCTAGCTATTGTCTGCTAGCTATCGTCTGCTAACTAGTGTTGGCTAGCAATTGTCTGCTAGCTCTCGTCTGCTAACTAGTGTTGGCTAGCTATTGTCTGCTAGCTATCGTCTGCTAACTAGTGTTGGCTAGCTATTGTCTGCTAGTGTCTGCTAGCTATTGTTGGCTAGATATCGTCTGCTAACTAGTGTTGGCTAGCTATTGTCTGCTAGTGTCTGCTAGCTATTGTTGGCTAGATGTCGTCTGCTAACTAGTGTTGGCTAGCTATTGTCTGCTATCTATCGTCTGCTAACTAGTGTTGGCTAGCTATCGTCTGCTAACTAGTGTTGGCTAGCTATTGTCTGCTAGCTATTGTCCGCTAGCTATTGTCTGCAAGCCAATGTCTACTAGCCAATGTCTGCTAGCTATTGTCTGCTAGCCAAAGTCTACTAGCAACCCAGTCTCACGGCATTTCGTGTTATAGTCACGACATTTAATCTATTATTTTGAAATTCAGTTCCTGACGTAGGCCAAAAAAGCCAGATATTATGGAATTAAACAAATAAATAAAAAGGAGGTTAATTGTGTGTTGTTGGTGAGTAAATAACAGTGTGTTATTTAGAAAATAATAACAAATTAGAAGGAAAAACATATTTAAAAAAATACAGATTTCAGTATTCTGAGGCTCTGAGCCCCATTTATTTTCCTCACAGAAGACAAAAAAGTCCGACATTAGGCCTATACGATTTAAAATAAAAACAATAATCGTGGCTTGATATTGAGTAATAATATGTTTTTATGAACCCCACAGCTTCAGGTGTTCTGCTGGCACGAAACAAACTACCAATAGAAATACATTGCTTTTAAAATCGTTCTGTGTGACTAGGGGAAAATCGTGTTGGTGAACACGAATCAATAGATTAAATGTCGTGACTAACACGAAATGCCGTGAGATTGGGTTGCTACTAGCCAATGTTTGCTCTTTTCAGTTAACCGTAAACAAAAATAGTTCCTTCTTGAAACTGCTCAAAAACTGTTTGTGGATTTTCTTTAGTAACCAAGTCATACATTTGGGAAAACAGACATTGCTATTTAGTTTTTTTTTAATGTATTTTCTTTGTGCTAAAAGCATCACAAGCTGAGTGCCATATAGTTCCCATGTATTCAAGAGAAGGCAGATATCTTTACAGCCAATATGTCAACATGCAGCAGCTCACACCAAAGCATACTACATTGATAAACAGCACCACAGATGAGAGGAAACATGTTGACATGTTAAACCTTAACATGTGCAAAACCAGTACCCCCAGTTTAGGTTGGTAGGCCTACTGAACAATCTTACCATATTTTCAGGATCCAGTCAAGCTCTGCTGTTCAGATTTGTGTGTGTGTTGTGGCCTCTCTCAGTTCACTGACAACTTCAGCTTGTGCTAACCTTCAGATGCTCTCTCTGCTCTTTCCTCTGCTTCCCCCTGCAGGAGCCCGTCTCTACTCCTGCCATTTATGAAGAGCCGTTTGCTGATTTCAAGGTTATTCATTCACCTTCATCATGCCTCACCCATCTTCTCTTTTCCTTTCTGCATCCCTTACGGCTAAACTGCTTCCCTCCCTATAACTGACCGACCAGTTTCTAATGATATATAAAACATAGCCCGAAGCCATAAAGATTGACGTTTGTTATGGTCACTGGCTACTCAGCTGCAGTCATCCATCATCTTGAGTGGGAATTTAATGAGTGGGTGGAAAACAAAATCCCTTATGCTTGTCTATTGCAGACACGATCCAGTTTTAACTGTGATGTAATTAGCTCGTGTGTGTGTAATTAATGAGTGGCATTACTTACATGAGGGGCCTCAGGAGTTTCATTATAATCAAACGGTTTCCCTCCTCGTTGGATCCTGACCCCTTAAAACAGAGCGGTTTAATTTCTGAGTGATCCCGTGCCACGTGTTGAATGCCAGTACTTTATTTTTGTTTTATTTGAATGCTTGGTTACAACTGACCGAAAAATCCACAAAACTATGAAGTTAAGAATTATGTTTTTAAAGTTTTCAGGCTAAGACGCTAATTTAATTTGGTATATATATGTTCTATTATGTTCATTCATTTTATGCAATTTGAAATGTCCTTAAATACAAACTCAGGCTCAAACTGTTAACTTTTCCTTTCTGACATGACTGCATGCCCTACAATACTGTAAATATTAATAATACACATTGCATGTACACTGACTCAGATTTTGAGTCCTCCATGAATCAAAGCAAACCCTCAAACACAAGGATGCCACTTCCACTCCATATCATGACATCTTCGCCATCCCTCCGCCTGCAGTGATATAACCTCAGAGTGGTGATCCTCTCTCTGTACCCGTCCCAGAAGGAGCTCGGGGACAGGAGGCCTCTGCCCAGATTAGCGTCAGAGGAGGAGCAGGACCGGGACACGGTGGCCTGCATGAGAGAATCCCACCTGGGCATCGAGCGTAAATGTTCCAGCATGACGGTGAGCTCCACGTCGAGCCTGGAGGCGGAGGTGGACTTCACCGTCCTGATGGACCTCCACTCCGGATTTGAAGACTTCTCTAAGGGCACGTCGGAGCACGGAGAGCGGGACAGGCAGCCTGAGGTGTGCCGGGAAGATTTTGAAGAGACCTCCAGGTTCTACTCTGCCCGTCTGATGGGCTCCCGGGACAAGTCTCCCATAGAGGAGGGAACACATCACGAGGTAGACTGATGAACATACTGTGGAGGAAATATGTATTTGATCCCCTGCTGATTTTGTAAGTTTGCCCACTTACAAAGAAATGTACAGCCTATAATTGTAATGGTAGGTTTATATAAACAATGAGAGTAAGAATATGAAAAAGAAAATCCTTAAAAATAGAAATGTCTTTGTAAGTGGGTAAACTTACAAAATCTGCAGGGGATCAAATACTTATTTCCTCCACTGTATTCGTCCTTCATCATCATCTTCATCATCCCCCGCTGGATTCACCCTGCCTTGCTGGACTTGGTGCCATAACTACGGCAGCTTTTTATATTATTTGTTGTTGTTGTTGTATAATTTTCCATTGTTTGAATTTGATGACATCTGTTTATTTTGGTTCCTCGATCTACTTTTTTTGTTCTCCTTGTATTTAGATTTTATTGTTGTCTACTGGATTTCCCCTGCTGTTTCACCATCATTTGCATGATTCCATTAAACCAAACAATCCAATAAAAGCAAAGTAATTTAAGTGTTTGTTCCTTTAAGTAAACATTGTTGAAATGATTTGTTTTGAAAAATACGCTGTCTGCAAGAATTGCGTCATTTTCTTGTGAACACATGATGACTTAACTCTACTGTTATCGTTTCACACAGCCTCCCGTGGCAAAGAAAGAAGCCAGTGCTGTGAGTGCGGCCCACATCATGAAGAGGGCTGATAGCAAGAAGGAGACACACACAAATGGATCAGAGGCCCACTCCAACATCATGAATGCCTCACCGCAGGTAAAGAAACAATCAGAATAGTAGCAAAGCCTATGTTATAGTCATACAAAGAGCTGCATAATTCATGAATCTGCACATTGCATGTACTCAATAATAGCTCCACTGTTCCGTCCTTTAGTGAGTTGTGACATTATATCGTGCATAATCCTGTTAGAAAATCAAAAATTCGAAATACTTGCGGTTAGGGTCACTAATAATGACCCTATACCCGTCAGATGAGATGGGCAATCACGCTCATATTCGTCATTTCCATTTTGAAAGGAGTTTCTAAAGCAAGAAACCCCTTTCAAAATCCCCCTTTGTGCATCTCTTAAACTTACTACATTAGTTATATCTAGTAAGTTTCCCCGTTCAGAGGAAAGTACGTGTTGCACAATTTCGTTGGGCCGATAAAGTGTCGTTTGACACTTTTTTTGGCTGTATAGTTTTTTCATTTATCCAACTGACTGGTATGGATCTACTTGATCAACATGACACAAGCCTATTTGTATGACAATCCTTTCCCACAAACACAAACAACCGATACTCTGTTGGTCAATCGCTCAGAAAATACACACTTTTGTTCCACAATGGCAAAGGCTGCTTCTCTGCCTCTGATTGGCTATACTCGCTGCCTTCTGTGGTTTTGTTAGTTAGGTCAAAGCTTGAGTTGATACTAATACAGTGTGTAATGTAGGAGCTGTGAGCCTTGGGAACAATGGCTTTTTGAGTCTGGGTAACAGGCTTATGGAAAATGTCGATCAAATGGGACGTTTTCCAGACTATTGAGTGTTTAGAACAATTGTGTAGCACCCACTATTATTTTGATTGTTTTTTTTGTATGTACATCATATTTTAAATATCAATGCTGAAGCTAAAGTATTAGCAGAAAGGAAGGACAATACTCATCACAGGACACAAACACCAGACTTGTAAAATGTTTTTCAGAGCTTTGTAGTCAGTTTTGATTAGAGGAAGATGCATGTTCCCTGGGCTCTGGTCGAATGAAGCCCAAATTCCCCAGACAGGGAGGACATAATAGCATCATCATGGAGTGATTAAAGTATTGACAGTGTATTAATGAGGATGATGAAAGCAGGTGTGAATCCCATTCATCTCCGGAGGCAAAGCTTTGAGTGCCGGCCGACTGTCCCGCAGGTGCCTTATTAAAATGCAATCATTGCGCGGCTCTTTAGCAATGCGGCTAATGGTGTGCGGGAACTCAGGCATCGATGGGGGGCCTTTGAAGTTTCAGATCAGTGTTAAGTCCAATTTCAAAGATGCCAGAGTGAGACGTCTTTGGAGGGGTGGACAAAAAAAATAGTGTGTGCACCTGCAGCAAATGGAGGATGACATCATGGATAGGCAGACAAAGATCTACAGCAGTGACTCTGTTGAGCCAGCAGAGGGCGCTGTGTCATGTCTTCTGAGGCTCAACAGCAGCACAAAGGCTGGATGATGCCAACTGACTGCATGACACTGACAGCCTCTGAATTTGGGCAGCGTTGCCACCAGACTGCAGTAAAAGCAATGTTTTCATCTTGAGGATTACCTCAAGGAGTTTGCACATGCTGATATTGGTTTGATTGACACTCACGGCTATGAAATGTGTTGGCAATACAAAGCCTTGTCTCTTACATAATGCTCAAGAGATTATACCATACGAGTATCTTGGGGATGTTTTGACTTTATTACTTGGACTAGTTTGCTTTAAAACAATACAATTAGACAAGGTAGTAGATGCGGATTCAATAGGCTACATACAATTAATTAGAAGCATTTACAGAGGTCTATTCAGTTGCTCTAAAATGAGACTTTCCTTTTTTATAAAATCGTTTCAGATTTTTAATGGCTTGTGCAAAACAAATGTTTGGTTTATCTGATTTTAGTTTGTGAGTTGGCAGTTATACCGTCCCCCTTAACTGCTCTTTGACAGTGCAGTTTAGTTGTTTACTGACTTAATAACTCCACATTTTAGCATTTCATAACCTTTCCAGTGTTTTGAGCAAACATTAATTGCAAGTACACAAACTAAACCCAGTGCTGGAAGTACATTGACTCAAGTACGTACTGTGCAACTTTAGTCATACTTTACTTGAGTATTTCAATTGTATATAACTTTTTAATTCTTTTCCACTATATCTCAGAGGGAAATATTGCACTTTTTATTCTACTGTCTATTTATCTGACAACTATAATTTAAATTTAGGTCAATATTTATGTATATATCAGTTAAAAATATGCATTCTTTTTAATTAAAGTTCATTAGGTTAGTTCAAATTAGCCCGTAATTGAGACATCATTCAAATGCTGCTTTGATAAATAAATACATATTATTCCAATCAAATATATATATAGGCTATATAATATTCTAATTTACATAAGTAAGTGTATATTTTGATTCTAATTATTCTGTACTTTTACTAGTAAGAGTTAGAACGTCGGACTTTAACTTGCAATGGAGTATTTGTATACCATAGTTAAACTTTTACATATATATAAATATCTCTCCCACCGCAAACTGAGGCTGCAGCCACACAAGGACGATGACGGTCGTATCTGCTACAGTTCTCTATCAGATAGACGGTTCGGCCACACGAGGCCGAGAGGGAAACGCAGATAACGGTAACGGGTCCCAAGGTGGGTAGATCTGCGGACGAAACGCTCTGGGGGGCCAAACGGCTCTGTAATTACGCCCTATAACGATCATTTCCTGCTAACGATGACGCAATAGCCCCAGTGTTTTGAGCCAGGTCCCGGTATCTCGCAGACAGTGCACCCAGCAGGAGCTTCCAGCTAGATATGATCGATATGGACATAAACGCGAGTGAAGTCTAATCGGACAGGAGAGGAGACACGCAACTCTGCATGATACAGCTCCGCCCGCTGTGATGGAGCGATGAGCGGAACAAAACACATACTTCAAGCTAGATCATCACCCTTAGCTATTTTAAATACCTCTCAAACTACCTAGTTATAAATATGTTTATTTTTACTGTAGGGTCACTTATTACTGGATCAGCTGCTGCATGAGACTACGGATACTGACGGGCTGTCAGGAGAGGGGGAGGAAAAGAGAGGCTCCGTCCTCCGTGTATTATTCTTATATTATTATAGAGTCGTTATTCATTTGTTTTAAAGCTCTATAAATAACAAAGACGACCTTTGACCGGCACTTTTCTAATTTTGTCCGTAAGATTTAAACTTTAACGGACATGTTGACCGGCCAAACTTCACCTCTGCTGCTAAATCCAGCACGGAGAATAAACAGAAGGGCAACCATGGAAAACCATGCATGAGCGAGAAGTCTTCTTCGCCGCTTTTGGTGTATTTTGTGGCAGAAGTACAGCGCCACTTACAGGCCCGGCATATGTACTACAGCGTCTCCAGCGGTTTGAGCTGTCTCGTGTGGACGGACACGTTTCTGGTGCCTATTGCGTGTGGGCAGAAGACTTTTTTTGATAACGATTTTGGTGCGTTTCCGTTATTGTCCTTGTGTGGCTGCAGCCTGAAGCTCACCCACAGACATGTTGTTTCCTGCTTGTGCTTCCATAGACAGGCATTGTGGCTTTTCACCACAGGTAGTCCTAATGACATTAAACCCTGTCAGTGAGCCAGCATCATCATCAATAACACTTTGTCACGGCAGACATTTTTGCTCGTCATGTCAGTGAAAGCCCAGGTGAAGCAAATGTCATTAAGGTGCGCTTGGTTTAGTGTCTCAGAGAGCCATGACAGTGAGCCAGCATCCACAGTAGACCTTTTCTCACACAGGAGAATCAAAGGTATAGATATTGAAATTATTGATGGCTGAATTCTATTTGGCTGCTTTGATTTCAGGTATGCTTGCTCTCTGTTACTCTCACGAGGCACTTGACAGAAAAGAGACAATGTCTGCTGTGAAAAAAGTAACTGGTGTGCAGTCATTATTAAAGTTATGCTTGTGTGTAAACATGATATAATTGAGATTAGAGTCAAATCCAATCAGACAGTGCAATACTGAATAGTTGTGTTGATGCTTCTGTTGATGCTTACTTTTCTCCCACAATGCAATGTAATCTTACTTGATAAATGTAATGTGTCTTTCTAAAGTTGAATCAAGCCCCCAGGCAGTGCGACATACTTTTATGCAAAACTTTACAGTGGCCAAACGGTGGTACTACAACTTCTGTGTCAATCCGTGACTTCATTGGGCCCGTAAAATACTTTTTGCCATTGACTTACATTAGGAAAGAAATGTCTGTGAATGAGCGGATACTTTTGTTTAAAACCGAATCAACTTATTTAAATCATTAGGGTTTGAAAGTTTTAAAATGTGTTAAAAGACTAATTCAGAGTTATTTTGAAGTGTCCTTGGGCAAGATACTTAACCCCAAATTGCTGCTGTGTGGACACATCTATTATTGAAGGGTTTGTAAGTCGCTCTCGATAAAAGCGGCAGCTATATGACCTGTAATGTATTGATGGCAAGACACTGTAACAAGTTCCCAAAACCAATCGCGGTGCCATTAATTCCCTCACTCACCTGGAGGCTGAACATATCTCAGTTCTCGCACGTCTTGAATACTTACCAGACCTTTCCTCCTTTGAGCCTGTTTGGGATAATCAGGATTAGTGTGCCCAACACTAATTCCAATTCCTTCCAATACCCAGTTCCTTTGCACAGCCATTAACCACTCTACAGGCCAACCTGATGAACTCCATTTTGTAGCACTGCATGTGGTCACACCAGATGACTGACTGTTTGTGTTGTCTTCAGGCTAAGAAATTCATTTCTGTAGCCTGAGTCATGTGAAATCCCAATCAATGTCTTCTGAGATTAAACTGCACATTTTTGATTAGCCTTTATTGTGAGCAGCCCAAGGCACACCTGTGTAATTATCACCCTTTTAATCAGCATCTTGATAAGCTGCTCCCGTCAGTAGATGGATCATCGTGGCAAACGAAACACTCTAAAGTAGAGAGTATCATGTCTTGTGTGTGCATAGCAACTCAACTCAAAATGGGAGCAAAAACAAAGTGTTCATATTTTCAGCGTAAAGCCATTGTGTCTGCCTCACTGATGTCTTTAATATTCTGATTGAAGTAATGCTTCTTTGATCCCCTATTATTGTATTTCTTTAATGTCGCTTGACTTTCATCATCTTAAGAATTGAATAAAGGCCCACACACGTCTGTTCCTCTCTCCTTCAGAACCACGGAGGCGTCAGCCCGAGGGAGGCTCCTGCTGCCCTGAAAGAAAATGGCTCGCCTGTAAGTATCTCACAGAAGTGTGTGTGTGTGTGTGTGTGTGTGTGTGTGTGTGTGTGTGTGTGTGTGTGTGTGTGTGGTGTGTGTGTGTGTGTGTGTGTGTGGTGTGTGTGTGTGTGTGTGTGTGTGTGTGTGTGGTGTGTGTGTGTGTGTGTGTGTGTGTGTGTGTGTGTGTGTGTGTGTGTGTGTGTGTGTGTGTGTGTGTGTGTGTGTGTGTGGTGTGTGTGTGTGTGTGTGTGTGTGTGTGTGTGTGTGTGTGGTGTGGTGTGTGTGTGTGTGTGTGTGTGTGTGTGTGTGTGTGTGTGTGTGTGTGTGTGTGTGTGTGTGTGTGTGTGTGAGCACAGCAGATAAATAAACGTTGTGCCATTGTGCTGCCGCTGTCTCCCTTTGTAACCTTGACCTTTACTTCATACTTTACTTCAATCTGAACAATTGTAAAAATGTTATGTGTGTGTGTGTGTGTGAGCCAGTTGTTCACAGGACGTTGCTATAATACTTGTATTTGATGTCATCAAAATGTCTCAGTTTTATGAGACAGAAGATGTGGATGTCAATATTTGAGATGAATTTGTTGGCAATAACAATGATTCTTCTGATATCTTTGATATTTGTTCGCTTTTATTACGGGGAAATAGCTGCAATTTAACAGAAAAGTATGTGCAGCAAACCTGTGTGTGGTGCCTTGAAGGTAGAGCTACCATTATTTGAATTATTTTGATAAAGGTTTAATAGTTAAGGTTACTTTTCATGTGAAGCATTTAGAAAATGCTGTTTTCAACCTCTCACATATGGATATTTCCAGCTTTTCCCGTTTTTTTTTATCATATACTGAATATCTTTCGATTTTGGTTTGATGAAACAAGACATTTAAAGAGGCCCTATTATACTCTTCCTGTGGTTTGTTATATCGGTATTGTCTGCAAAAGCTCAAATCCCCTCCTGAAACGCTTCCATTGGAGTCCTTTGTTTACTATCAGAACATAGTGACATAATTGCTCAACCACATTGTACGTGATAGGCTAAGGGGCAATACATCTCTAAGCGGTTGACCAACCACAACAGAGCCGGCCAGCTAACCAATCAGAGCAGACTGGGCTCTGGTTTCAGACAGAGGGTGAAAAGAGTTGCTGCAGCACAGGCAGTATGAGAAAAATAAAGAGCTTTTTCAACATTAAAACATGGAGACACTACATACTGATATACACCTGAACATCAGCAGGAGAGGACTCTTTAAAGTAGAGACACTACATACTGATATACACCTGAACATCAGCAGGAGAGGACTCTTTAAAGTAGAGACACTACATACTGATATACACCTGAACATCATCAGGAGAGGACTCTTTAAAGTAGAGACACTACATACTGATATACACCTGAACATCAGCAGGAGAGGACTCTTTAAAGTAGAGACACTACATACTGATATACACCTGAACATCATCAGGAGAGGACTCTTTAAAGTAGAGACACTACATACTGATATACACCTGAACATCATCAGGAGAGGACTCTTTAAAGTAGAGACACTACATACTGATATACACCTGAACACCAGCAGGAGAGGACTCTTTAAAGTAGAGACACTACATACTGATATACACCTGAACATCATCAGGAGAGGACTCTTTAAAGTAGAGACACTACATACTGATATACACCTGAACACCAGCAGGAGAGGACTCTTTAAAGTAGAGACACTACATACTGATATACACCTGAACATCAGCAGGAGAGGACTCTTTAAAGTAGAGACACTACATACTGATATACACCTGAACATCAGCAGGAGAGGACTCTTTAAAGTAGAGACACTACATACTGATATACACCTGAACATCAGCAGGAGAGGACTCTTTAAAGTAGAGACACTACATACTGATATACACCTGAACATCAGCAGGAGAGGACTCTTTAAAGTAGAGACACTACATACTGATATACACCTGAACATCAGCAGGAGAGGACTCTTAAAGTAGAGACACTACATACTGATATACACCTGAACATCAGCAGGAGAGGACTCTTTAAAGTAGAGACACTACATACTGATATACACCTGAATATCAGCAGGAGAGGACTCTTTAAAGTAGAGACACTACATACTGATATACACCTGAACACCAGCAGGAGAGGACTCTTTAAAGTAGAGACACTACATACTGATATACACCTGAACATCATCAGGAGAGGACTCTTTAAAGTAGAGACACTACATACTGATATACACCTGAACACCAGCAGGAGAGGACTCTTTAAAGTAGAGACACTACATACTGATATACACCTGAACATCAGCAGGAGAGGACTCTTTAAAGTAGAGACACTACATACTGATATACACTTGAACATCAGCAGAAGAGAACTCTTTAAAGTAGAGACACTACATACTGATATACACCTGGACATGAGCATACTAGGGCCCCTTTAAAGTCATCATTATGTGTGTGTGTGTGTGTCTGCAGTGTGTTCCTCAACGTGTGTGTTGCCCCTCTAAAATACTCCACAGGTAAAAGCTGCGACCCAGGAGAGGGACTCTGTTGTTTCCCCGCTGACCATCACAGCTGAGAGCGTCACCACAGCAACCACAACTCAAGTTACCAAGGTAACACCTTATCTGTTCTCATGGTTACAGTCTAATGTCTGGAGCTTGGAGTTAGCCAACACCCAATCACAATCAAATGATCCCTTCATTACAATGTCAGCCTTTCAGGGCAATTTTAATCAATGAGCTTTTGTTTATTTCACACTATTGATCACTTGTTGTGGGAATAGATGACCAAATAACACTAAAAGTTTTTTTTCATTAAAAATTATGCATAAGAAAACAATCTATATGTTGTTACACAATTTAATGTAATGACATTATATGTCTTTACTGAGACAATAGATACGAAATGATATATTATATGTTATTGAATGATAACATTGATTAAACATTTCATCCATTTTTTTATTCTTTCTATCTGAATACTTTTCACAGACTGTGAAAGGAGGTTACTCAGAGACAAGAATCGAGAAGAGGATAATAATCACAGGAGACGACGATGTGGACCAGCATCAGGTGAGGAGGAGTGTAACGGAGATAATGCACAATTGCACTGTGCCTAAAGTCACAAGGCAAATGAAGCTATAATGTGAGGTTTCTGACCCCTGTGTGGATGCTTCGTGTCCCCAGGCCCTCGCCATGGCCATCCAGGAGGCCAAGCAGCAGCACCCTGACATGCTGGTGACAAAAGCTGTGGTTATCAGGGAAACAGAGTCTCCTACTGAGGAGATGCAGCAGCACTCAGAGGTGCGTGACCCCTACAGTGTTCACAGTCTGGTCATGTGATCAGAGTGCAGGTTACTAGATTACTACGCTTTGTTTGCCTGGTTAGATTGCTGAATGGGTTTACTGGACATAGGCCCTCGGACCAGAGGGGACAGAGGGACCCTCGCCCAGAACCTCTGCTTTATGTGGGTGCTAACATTTCATGTAAGAATGTGAATGAAGTGATTACCTTGGGAAGCAAAACAACTAGAGAAGCAAGATAATTACAAAGAGACATCAAAGCCTATGAGGAGACACCATATTCTAACAGATATTCAAAATATGTAGAAATAGGAATACAACAAAGACATGTGAATGACCACAAAACACGTACAAGGCGTTACAAATACATTAAAAAGATAACACAAACTGAACACCAAAGAAGTACAAAGACATGTGAATGACTACAAATACACACAAAACAACTACAAGGAGAAATAAAATGACCACAAAACGATAATAAGGAGAATCATAACTTGTACAAGGAAACGAAGAGAATACAAAGGGTCACAAAACAACTGCACCAATACAAAATGACTTAAAGGGGTACCGGAAAGAGAGGGTAGGGGGCTTCAAATACAAACAAATAAATAAGTGAGATTCTGGGCCATGCTTGGCACAACACAATGACAAAGACATGCAAAAAGACCTTATAGACACAAAACGACTACAAGGAGAGGCAACATGACTACAAAGACACACAAACCATGTTCAAGGAGGCACACACATACTTAAATAGATGCAACATGACCTTTATAGAGACACATAACAACTGCCACAAGACACACAATGACTGCAATGATTCAAAATGGCTCGAAGTGACACAACAAAAAAGTTACTAAAAAGACCACACACTTTTAATATAGTGTCTAATCTATGTAGGAGTAGTCAATCAAAGTCAAAGTCAACTTTATTGTCAATCTTTCAGTATGTGTGTACAGATGGAGGGATCGAAATACCGTTTCCCACAATCCCGAATACAAAAACAAATATATATAAACATATGTATGCAAATATGTATAAACCTATATACACAATAAAATACACATTTATACATATGCACACATTAAGACCTAAATAAAAGCACAACAATCCATATAAAATAACAGTCACATCAATATCTTTGAGTGTGCATTGGTGAAGAGCCTTTCCACCTCTCATCTCCCTCCATGTTTGTGTGTGATGACTGATGTTGATGTCTCTGTTGCAGTCCTGATCGGCCATGAAGGCTCCTGAGACGGGGGGACAGGAGAGGGTCCTGTTTGTCCCCTGGCAAACCCCTCAGACACCAGGACCCTCCACCCCGCCTGTGTAAAAACACCAACACCAGAACAGTTCCTCCTCCACTCTGTACCCTTTAGACGGACCAACTGTGACACCGCTTGTGACCCAACCCGACCCTCCACCACTTTAGGGAACAGGAAGAATCCGCTATTGGATGATTCACCACTTGGTTCATCAAGTCACGGCTGTTTTACTTCAGCTCTGTTGTCGACAAAAAACGTAGTTGCATTTGATGTCATCTTGATATTTGAATCAATCAACCCAATTCCCTCAAAAATGGCTTCTGTCACATATGAAAGGTATAACAGCATGGGTGTATAAAGAGAATTGGATACCAAAACAGACTTTACTCGAGAACAGAAATACTCGGATCATCCATGGATCTTACAGCATCCCCATTTTACAACTTCTAGGCCCTGCTTATTTATATTGATTTATCGATAAGGGCTAATCAGTGTTTGTCCTGTTTTTATTTACTTACTTACTAAAATCCCAATGTAAGTCAATGAGGGCCAAAATGACATCACGGACTGTAGTACCACCGTTTGGCCACTAGGAAATTTGCTTCCACGCCTGGTCGCTTCTTGTATTAGAGCAGAGGGAAATGACGGAGACAATGCTGGTGGTGGGGTGAGACGGGGAGGGTGGTGTCAGGCGGCCTTTTTGCTCGACGTCGCCACCTCCTGGCTGTGACCTTCAGTATAATCAACTGCTGTCTTATTAGCTTTTTACATTTTTATCTATAGAGGATCTAATTTATGTCCAGTGTTTGCTTGTTTATGAAATATGTATAATATCAGATGACTATAATCTGCATGATTCAATAAAAAAAAATAGCAGAGGGAATGAAAAAAATAAACCACTTGTCCACATTTGAAATCCATAGAAAGATAATGGGACTGAACTGTAAAAATCCCTTGATGGACACATGGAGGAGACGGACAGTTGCGTAACACTTCAGTGGACAGCTGGGACAATCACTGTCCACATCACATTCAACGTTCCCACTTTCATTTTGACGTCTATTTGCCATCTACACTGAGAAATGCTGGTCACATGTTTTGGGCAAAGTTAAAGGATTTTTAAAGATATTTTAATATAAATAATGTTTTATCTAATATGTGTTGATACTTCCTAATTTGCTTTTACTGACTTCCATCTTGAAACAGAGACTGTAATGTTATTCTTGTGCTTTTAGACGTTTTAGTGTTGATGTGTGAGACATACGGAGGGGATTTAGGTGCCACAACAAAACGGAGAAGTAGGACTTTTTATTCATTGACAATTAGCATTTTTAGAATCAACTTATTTGTTGAAATGTCGAGAAAAACTTGAAAAGACAAACTTTGAAAAGTCAAAACAACTAATAAATCAAAGATTCTGGCGTTGAATAGCCTACATTATTAAAATGTTGACTATATTCTGGAATTGTAAAACTTCCTCCTCATTTCCCCCTTAGCCCTTATATCATACTCTTCTGTAGAAACCTCTTTATTTAAGAGCTTCATTAAAAGTTACGTTTCACTGGAGAACCTACAAAGTTAATCACAGACCCAAAACTTTTAAAAATGGTGAAGTTGTGAATGAAAAATGCATTGAATTTGGTTGCTTATAATAGCAGCTTTTAAACACCAAAATAAATGTATGTTACAGTTGGATCCATTACAAATCCACACTGCCTAAAACGTTCAAAACCACAAGAAAATAACAAGGGTACTTTTTTTCTGTTCAGTTGGATTAACTCAATTTAAGTTATGGTGTATGAGTTGTAATGTATTTATAGGAGTGGTGAATGTGAGGCCTGTACTTGTTCTCCCTGTTCCCCCGACAGACAAAGCCAAGACTTCATAGTGTGACCTAAACGAAGCGCCGTCTAACCCCGTTGGCTGTCACACAACTAGTGTTGCAACATTCCGAGATGTTTCCAAGATGGAAACTTGAACAGGAATTTATGGGAATAAACTGGGAATTTTCTAAATTGAAGGTTGGCTCTTTATAGGGAACTTAAATATAGTTGGGGAAAGTATATTTTAGCATAATCTTGACTAAAACAAACAGATGCCATTCAAGTACACTTGAATATCCATGCCATAGCACACTGCTTACTGCATGGCTATTGGGACCACACCCCCTACAGGCACTGTGCATTCCTCCATCACATGCACACATGAGTAATATTTAACTCAACATTCCTGTTTTCGTTCTTCAATGAAACAAATAATTGTTCAATAAAATAATGAAATCAAATCAAATTAAAATTTTATTTTTTAAATCTGTTGAAATGTCATGTTTTTTGTTTAATTTTGCATCGAATATTTCCAAAATTCCCCAGCTTAACTTCCCATAGAAACCTTCCGGAAATGTTCCGCCCCTTTGCAACCCTACACACAACACATACCCTGGATGACCTTTAATAATATACTATGCATCACTTACCATACATAATAACCCCTGTGATGGAGCCTGACCCGCTTTAGCCGTCATTGTTAACTTCGTGCTACTGCTAACCGAAAGGCAGCGCTTGTGAGATTTTGCAATAAGCAACCATTATTCCACCCTCTCTCCTCTTAAGGGAGACAACTGTGAACTCTCATGTGTAACCAAAACCTATAACGCAGAGTTTGTGATATTAAAAAGGAGCTTTTCCAACACTTGTGACCATGGCTTTGTCCCCCCCGTCGTCTAACCCTCCCAAATCCCCCGACCTCAAACTGTCGCCCTGCTGATGATGTGTCTGAGGAAATGAGATTCCCCAAAACTGGTTATTTGTATATTATATTTTGTTTCTGGTCGTATGACACTGGACTGTTGTGAAGGCATATTTGTTACTGTAAACCTGTGATACTCAACTTAGCGAACCAAATCTGGCCCTCAATAGGATCCCCATCGACCAATTATTAATTCAGAAAATAGAGAAAGCGATTGACAGTTGTAATTGTATGATGCTTTTAATATACATTTGGAACAATAGTGCTCAAATTTGCATCTAAATTGATCAAAATACTTTTTTTATTCATACAAAAAGGGATAAAAAAAAGCTACCTTGCCCCAATATTTAACAGAAGAATATGTTAAATTCTTGTAAAATATTGGATTTATTTGTAATTTTGGCCTAGTGTCAACCCTGCTAAAGGAATATTGTCAATTTTCAAATAAAGCATTTCAATGAAAGAAGAATACAATTTGTATCAAAACCACATTGTGTAATGATATGAAAAATGTAATTGTTACGTTTCATTATTTAATCATTAGGTTATAAACAGCTTGAACACAACATGTACAACTATTCCCAGCTAGAATGTATTAATAATGCTTGATGCTTTGATGGTAACGTTTATTTGTGTTGGTTATTACATGAAGCATGTGTTATAATCATGAAAAGTAAGTGCATTTCCCACCTTTTGTAAAAACAACTGCAATATAAGATCCAATATGTCCAAATGCAAGTGTATTACATATTGCATTCAAGCTGTTTACTTATTATGTAATGTGGTGTAATTACACAATGTGTATTTTAATACATTTTAATATTTGTTTATGATCTAGCCCCTTGTATCCTGTCATTTTACAAAAGTGGCCCCCGGGCGAGTTGAGTATCTTTGCTGAAAACAGATGGGTGTAGTTTTGTACCGATGGATGAAATGACTGCATCATGAGAAGCGCTGTGTGTGTTTGGTGAGGTGGTGAATTGAAGGATGGAGGGCCTATATTTATGTATAGATATCCATACTTCTGTGTATAATCTGTAAAGTATGTAGAATCTAAGCAGGAGAAAGGAAGTGTTTTATAGGGGGAGATATGAGGCAGTCAGTGTAATCCCACCGCAGTAGAAGTGACACATGAATGGGTGCCTTATGTTGGGAGTCGTGGTTATGGGGGGAGTTTTCAGCGCCGTTAATCAACACGACCTCCCTCTCAGTCCAAGGTGTCTCGAAAGTGATTTACTGTCTTGTAAAATAATGTGACATTGAGCGTAGAGACGAAATAAGTATCTTGTTAAGCGAGATGAAAACATGTATTGGCCCCATTAGAAAACCAGCATAGTTCAGTTATTTATTTTCTCCATGAAGAGCATCAAACCGCTATTTAGCCTCCACCTTCAATTCTCCACTGCCTTTTGCTCTACATCCCCCTAGTGCTTGGTAGTGTGTACTTGCTGTATTTGCATTCAGTCTAAATGGAAAACATACATGCATAAATAAATGTCTCAATATGATTCAAACAATGTCTCTGACTCTGGAAAAAAGGAAGAGGGATTTGATCCATAATGAATGTTACTACTACACGTTAATAATTGATCACATGCAATAAAGGGTTGTGATGTTTTTTTATATGGGATCAATGTATGGTATTATTATGTAGTAAATCAAAAAGGATTATTACATTGTTTTGCACTGCCATCTTGTGGCCAGAATCACCAGATTTAAAAACAATATATTTGTTTGGTGTTAGTGCCATCTAGTGTATGTTCTGCTTTATGTTATTCAACATATAAATGGACTTCACCATGATCTCATACATTTTAGCATTGATATGTCATTAAATGGACTGAATTGACTTATGTTGCTTAAAGTAGCGTCTTACAGACAACAAGGTCACTTGATTAGTCATGATGAGGTTACTAACCCTTTTAGAAACCGTTGTATAACGTGTTTTGTGGCTCTGGGGCCATCCCTGATGTCATAATGAAACATACAAGGTTATCTGGGGTTGAGTGTTGAGTACATCATTTTTAAAGAATGCCTGTGGGATGTAGAGTTTGGAAGATGTGGCCCTTTATAATGAAGTGTGTTGTAAAGAGATGTTGCATTATCAAATCAAATCAAGTTTTATTTATATAGCACATTTATAAACGATTTTTGGTCGAGCCAAAGTGCTGTACATATAATAAAAATAGCCTACAGTAGAGACACTTTACAGCAAATGTGCAAATTATAAGAAGTGAATAATTTATTGTTTGTGGATATCATTTTTCTCATATTAGGGACCATACATTGGGATATCTACAGGGTGTCCGCGGGGTCTTACATAGTATTACAAATGTAAAAGTTGATAAATCAATTTAGCGAAAATTAAGGCTATTAAAAAGTATTAAACGGCATTTTCCAAGGTATTACATTTTGTAGCTTGTTTTCAATAAGTATATGGCCCAAAGAGGTTGTATTCTACAGTGTGCCTGAATGTAATCATTGCGTAGGTGTGTAGTGTGATTCTGTGTAGTTTATTTATGGAATCCCGTTGGGTTTGACGTCATCTGAACAGGACATCGCGCGCTCACTGCTTGATAGCGCGCGAAGGTCCGTTTACGCCGGTTGCTAAGCAACATCGTTATGGGGAAATGCAAGTGTGCGTCCAAATGGTTGGAAGATAAGGAGGAAGGACAATCAATACTGTATATAGTCAATGTGAGGTAAAGTGTGTCGCCAAGGTAACCGGTTAAAACTCAGTGGCGATGAGATCTTAAAATGTATGGAAAGGGTCTTAAAAAATTACATTTGACTTCAGGATTCCTGCATATACCCTGATATATTATGTATACATAGTATGACGATATACTTTATATAGTTTTATCCTTTACTCCTGTAGTGTGTTACCTAACCAGTAATCAACATTTTATTAATCAAATAATATTCTGAAGACCAATACTCAGTCAACTCTCTCACACAGGTCATATTGACTGACGGACCACCAGACATTGACATTGTTCTAGAAATCAATAATCTTTATTAACACAGTATAAACAACAAACAGCAACAGAGGAAGCCCTCATGTAGAGCGTACAGTAAATGGACAGAAGACCCAGTACACCTCCGAGGGGCCGACTGAGACAGAAGCATAGACATAAGGGCTGATCATGGGTCAGATTTCATGGTACACATACAGTATACACAAACCTATCTGATGCGTGAACCTTTGCACGTTCCTAAAGCCATTCAGTCGGTTTGCAGGTGGACAGAAGAGAGGGGACAAAGTACAGTCATGCTGCGCGACAGTTAGCTACAGTATGAAACAGAGTTATTACATAAAAACCAAGTAAATCATCTCTTTAGAAAGGTTCTTTTATATAAATGATTTGAAGTGTACAAAACAGTATTTTACACGTTTCTCGATGCATGAGCAAGACCCAGTAGCCTACAGCACACTTCCCTTCAAAGTACAAACTACTTAACTGGATTACAAGTTATATACAGACTGCTCTGCGCCTCTGTAGCACAGCAGTCCCACATGGCATCAGGACACTATGGGAAAAAGGAAAAAGATCAGCAGCATTGTCTTTTAAACAAGGACACACACCTATAAAAATGCACCAGGCCTCATATATTGCCAATATCCCATGCGAAACAGCAGAATGCCATTCAAACTAACCTTGGTATCCTCAGCATTGCACAAAGGATGCTGGCCCCTTCCCCTCGATCCCAATCACATACATTATCTATCAACCCCAGCAGCATGTAAACATCACCGCGGCTGCTTCTATGTTCCTAATGTTTCTGATATACATATGATAAGTTAAGGCTCTTTAAGGACCTGAGGATTTTGAACATATGATGAGGCACACAGAAGGCAAAGTATATCTCTAGACACAGGGCGAATCGCAAGAATGAGGAGCATGAGACAGCCACGAGGGTCTGGTCACGAGTGGAGTACAACGGCCAACGTAAAGGAGCCCAGTGGAGAAGCTCTCCAAAACAGCACGGCGCTATTTCTGGCAACAAGGTCAATAACTCAATCACATGGATGGCTTTAAGGACCCCATCGACTTTACATTCTTGGTCACCTTTAACCAGAGGACTGGTACCAAAACTTGATAAAAGCGATAGCATCCAGCATGATTTTTAGAACAAGGTTGTTGTTTTTGTTTCTATAATTACGCTGATGGAGTCATTAGCCGCGTTCACGACGCACCACTTTAGTTCCGATATAGTTCCGAAATGTCGCGTTCACACCAAAAAGAGCTGGAACTAAAATTAGTTTGTGGGAGAAAAAGGTTCCTATGTCTGATTGGCTGGGCTGATTGCAAACCACGCCCCGTAAAACTCCCAAAACGTTTTGTGAAGCCGCCATTTTATTATCATCGCATTAGCATTATTAGCATTAGCCCAGCGCACAAACGCAGAGAGACTAACTTATGGCAACACAAAAGAAAACATGGGAGCGGTGGAGATGAGGAGGTGTCGGCGTTCTGGCGATTTACTCGGAAGGCTTCAGTAGAAGCTGCTGGGAGTCCCAGCAGCTTCTACTGAAGCCAGTCCCCAACTCCGGGGACTTCGGGTGGCAGTATACGCTGTGAAGTTGTTTGCGGCCTGCCAGTAAAAAAGCAGAAGAAGAAGAAGTGACGTCAGCGGCTTCATTTGCCTAATCCTTCCCCAGGAACTTATTCCGGTGTGAACGCGATCTGTACTTAGTTCATGAGAACTAAAGAGTTCTCATGAACTAAGTTCTCATGAATCTTTGTGGGGAAAGTACTGCCGTGTGAAAGCGCCTAATGTGGTCATTCGATCTGTCCATGAAGCAATCCCTTTTGAGTGCACTTCTAATATAATTTACAGTTTAGATAGGACTAACAAGAGGCGTAAGCAATCTTCGGTTAGCAAAAAATCAAGTGGGTATGTTGGGTTCATTCCTATATGTTTTGATGGTCCTATGCTCCCAGGGTCCCAAGTTTTCAAAGGGTCTTGTTTTCAAAGGGTCTTATTTTCCCATAGTACTATGATCCCGGGCCCATATATTTTTACATGTGTAACCTATCTTTACTATAGATACTAAACTATGTGTGTGCCATAAAAAACAACCCAAATATCAATGTGTAAAGTCTTATGTGCAACTTTGAGGGTGTACAAGGTGTACATGTATGTATTAGTGTACGTTTTTTAAGCGTATTTCCTTACAACACATTTTCTTAACCCTAACCCTACAGATGTATCCCTGTGATGCTCCAAAGCAAGAAGACATTTGGAAGAAATCAAAAAGGGCATTTTGATTGAAGAACACAACTTTTTTGACAACTGTTTGATTGCTGCTACAGCCTCATGTTAGCTGCATCTTTTATAGTGTAGGCATACTTCAATGTGCCAGGATGGACAGAGGAATGATTATGAACACTATTAACTCAACACAAACGTAAGTATTGCATTACGACTGACTTGAGGAAATCCAATCCTTTTCGATAGTCCAGTTAGCATGAACTAGGAGGACGTTTTTCTACGGATTCATGATATACTGTATATAAAGAATCTTAAAAAAAAACTTAAACCGGCTAACTTCATCAAGTATGCTAACACTTTCCCAATTGTAAAGCATTAGCATGTGCTGTAGAGACGGATGATTTGTCCTCTCTTCATCTACCAGTGTTTGGTAAGATGACCATGAATGACCCAAGTCAATACAGTCCTTGGAGTGAAACAATTTAGAAACATTGCAGAAACAGAAAACACAGAGATGTTACAGACAACAGCTAAGAGTTCATTCACTTGAAGAAAAGAAACGTCTCCAATCTACAAGTATTGTCTTATTTGAGAAGAAGGTGCGCTGTCAAATCACATTCTTAGCGTCCAGACTGGAAAATTTGATGATGTTATTTGCCATGCACTTTATTGTTTTCGCCCCAGTAAGCCCAGACTGACTTCAAATTGATTAAGGACAAACACAAATCTATAAAGCTCAACATGTCATACAAAAAGATGCATATAAGACATTTTTCTCTTTATTTTTGTTTTTTTCTTATGAAAGCTGCTTTGGTAACAACATGGTCATGACATCGCTCAATCTCCTTTACTCGGGTGCTGAAGGGGACTCCTTCCCTGTCATCTGAATGGCGTATTTTTTTTATGTCTCCCTTTTGCCTCTAAAATCGAAATGAATGGATCTAGTTACACCAGAGTGGGCTGTGTTTGCGTTCCGCCGAAGAGATGTCTCCACATCAGATGCACCGTCTGCTGGGAGCTGTTTGTCATAAAGATGTCCGCGCTGTGAAAGACAGTGCTATTGTACTGAGGGCTGATAGAGTGGAGACCTTGGATGCTGAGCCGACAGCGTTGGGGCCTGAAAAGGTATTGAAAAGAACGAGGCTGTTAGTCTGACACAATTTATTTGGCATTTCATTCCTTTAATCGGCAGCCTATCCAGCCTGCATTAGTAATTACGAGCTGAAAAGCCTAATTTGAGACGAACACTTGAGAGCCATTACTTGAGCAGCGGAATGAAACATTGAAAGAATTCTAAATAAATTACAACGCTTGCTGTATGGTGTCACGTAGAGGCCATAATAACACACATGTCTCACATGTAGCACATTACTTTCGACACTCTTTCTGTTATTTTCGGAGATGATGACAGCATTGTGTTCTGGCCAGATAGCAGCAGGGGAGTATATTATGATGCTCAGGCACTAACTAGCTTCACTGACCTGGTATCCTTGGGATGGTGATCTGCCTGCTACTGCTGCCTTCCCCTCCCTCTCCAAAGGGCTTTATCTGGATGATATAATCCTCATCGGTGGGCAGGGCGAGCTCCACAGAGGTGGTGTTGGTTTCCATGACGTGGGGGCGGCTGTGTCTGTTCTTCTTGTACAGCACCTGACGACGAGAGGGGTCAAGAGTCAGGCACAGAAGCAACAAACACAATTTTCTGATAAAACCAATAGACTGTGAGCTTACTTTGTAACCTGTGACCTCTGACTCATTCTCGAGGGCTTTGACTCGCTCCCAGTTCAATATAATCTTGGAGTTTGATGTGTTCCAACTCACTTTACCGGGTGGCTGACTAGGCGCTGAAAGCAGAAAAAACACATTATCTATCTCGATGAAAAGCGGAACAATGGCAGAAGGTTATAATTAGATCTGATACTTACGTGGTTTTTTGGTGGTAGCGTTGACGGTGGGGCTGGGAGGCCCTGTTCCAGCAGTGTTATATGCCCTCACTGAGATGTAATATGTGGTGCTGCTTTTTACCCCGCGGATAATGGTAGACGTTTGGTTTCCTACAGTCCTTAGCACACTAGTCGTGTCTTCCCTTTCACTTCTAGTCCAGTACCTCAGCTGAGAAGCAACAGGGCAGAACGGCAGACGTGAACACAGGCAGAAAAAAAACAGACACCTTAAAAGCTTTCTGTTACACCCTGTCAATGAAGTGCAATCCGGAAACAGGACGATGTGAAGTTAACTGGACGGGAGATGGGAAACCTTTCTGAAAACAAGCTTTAGCAGCATGTCACATCGTGTGCCTTTTGCTCACGCGAGCTACAAGCCGCAGTTGTGCTCATCAGACATGTGTCATGCTTTGTGGTAAAAGAGTGAGGTCGTATATTGAAACGAGGGGTACAAAAAAGAGAGGCAAAAACAAAGAATGAGAAGCAAAAAAACCTCGAAAACCCCCTGCCATCAACTTCCACTGATAACAGAGATCCTTCCTCACCCCGCTTGTCAGGGCTGAAATAGCTGGCATGCTTGGCAGCACAAATATAATTTGTCTTTTCTCACAGGAACGGTTTGCTCAGGCCTTGCTCCTCCGTTGACTTTGAGTGGTCAACAATTCATAATTCTGGCACTATATTCAATCCGTTGGATGAAAACAGAAGCTTTGTTCATGTCTTGGATTTCAATAATGAGCTGAATTAAAATGACAAGAACTAACTGAGCGCAAAGCCAGTGTCTGAAACTGCTTTGTTGTGTGGATTAGAAAGCTAAACGTTCTATGCCTTAGAGTATTGCATCAGTACGCTAATCAGGGTGGTTACAGTACTTAGGTAAACAACAAGAAGAACACAACTAAACCCACAGGCATGAGACTAGGCTGGACCATTATGCATGCAGCAAGCTATTATCTGCTATGCCCAGAGTGCATGAGTCTGAAACACTCATTAATAATAGAAGAGAACAAGATTCAACAGCATTATTTGCCATGTGCTTGCACACATTTACATCCGATGGGATCACACACACAAACAAGGTATTACTTTACAGCTCACCTCATAGCCCAGGACTCTTTTCTTGCTGGTGTTCCAGGGCAGAGCTTTCCACAAAACTTCAATCTCGGATGCTGAGAGGCTCTTGGCACGGACCCTGGTGGGAGCTCGGCCAGGCTCTGGAGTAAAAAGCACAGAGACTTCAAAATAACACTGAGCTTTGATGACCTGTCAAAGAAGGAACATCAAAACATTTTCAAAGCGATTTCTTCCATCAAGACAACAGAGGGAGGGAAGTAAGGCAAAGATGTCTGCAAGTGCTGATAGAAGAACGTTGGCTTCATGATCACTGCTGCTACTGTTCCAGACTCGTAAATTACTCACACGTTAATAAGGGCTAAGCAAGAAGAGCTATTCCCTCACAAGTTGTGTATGACATGAGATCATACACACCTTCTTCAGCTGAGTTGATCGTGGTAACAGGTCCGAAAGGCCCTTCCCCCTCATTGTTATAAACCCCAACCTTCACGTGGAAAGGCGAGAAGGGCTGGATGGTGTCGTTTTTAAAGATGTATTTGGATGCCTCGGCGGATGTTACGGCAGCCTGCATCCACCCGGTGGCACCGTGGGGTCGAAAAGCCACAACGTAGCCAAAACCCGGTCCATTTTGCTGCTCCTCTGGAACCGGCTGGGACAAAATAAATACACAGATTAAGCCAAAAAAATAGGTAGTTCCTAAGAAATTCTGAATCTTAAAAAAATCTGAATTCATGACTTTCATCGGGCCAATTTCATTCGGTCTATGAACTGTCTTTATAACTCATGGGCTAAGTTTAAACATGTAATTAAGGACACAACCCTAAGAGGAAAGACAAGGCTTTCCATTTTGAGGCAATGCTTGTAAAACATTGTATAAATATAATATTCTCTACACACAAGAACTATTACTGGACATATCCATTACACAGCATGGTGCCTCTCAGCATGAAACCATAAACTCAGCTGTTGGTCAGACTGATAACATGCGTTAAACATTTATAGATTCAGACTTCACTCTACTGGATACTGGAATTCATTACTTATTTTGTTTCAGCCCTGCCTGGTCTTTAAATCAACCCAATATGGCCTAAACAGACTCTCCTACAAGTGACTCTCAAACATTATTCATGACAATTTATGAATGTGATTTACTTGTGGTGTCCCACAGGGGTCGATACATGGACCCTTTTTTATTCCTCATTAATATGAATCACTTACTTAATCACTGCATCTGTGTGTATGTTTGCCTTTCTGCTGCTGATACTGATTTGTCACTTTCAAATGAACATGAATATCTTTCTTAACATGTTATTAAATCTAATGTAGTGGTATTTGTCATTTTAATTATTTAGCATGCAGTAAGTAAGATAAACATTTATGATATAAATATATACCATAGTTCAATTTACTACAGATTTATTTAACCATTCTTGACATATTACAATTTTGTATGGGCTGCATCCTATTCCATCTTCCTCAATTTGAAACTTTCTTTAGACATTATTGTGAGTTATGCTACAGATCCAACAGCTAGCACCACTCTGCTGTTATTTGAAGTTTTCTTATGTACTCATTATAGATCGTTTCTCTCTTATTAACTGACATAAGTATGTTTTTTGTTTGTATTTTGTTGTAATGTGTTATCATGTGTTGACTTTCTAATGTCTTGTAACATGTGCATCTAAACTAAACTAAACTTAAGCTTTAAGAATTTCAGGGCCGGGACAAAATTGTTGCTTTGTTAAGCAGAAATAAGGTTTTAAAATAACTCTTGCATAATAAAACACCAACACAGATTCTGCCAAACGTCTCACAGCGGGTACTAATGATTTTTAGCAGCCTGAATTAAATATATAAGCCTTTGGAGCTGGACTGATATGCAGGAGCTTTGTAGGGAAAGAAAGAAGGAAGGAAAGATAGAAAGAAAGATGGATAGAGGAAGGGAAAACAATTTGAAAGAAAGTTGGGGTTTCGACAGAGCCATTGAGTTTAATTATCTTATTGAAACCTCAAAAGCATTTTTCTCTCCCCTAGGGTGACAGAAGCAGTTATTGCCTCTCTGTTCTTAAAAATGAAATGCCATACATTAATCTATCCAGCTGTTATTAATGAAACAGAGGCCCAGATCCAAAAAGAATAATAGCGTCTGGCTCTCTCTTCCATGGGTGAAGGGGTCCTGAGCAAGCCTGCTTACCTCCCATGTGATGACTAATTCGGAGCGACTGCCACCGCCTCCACTCACATTAGCTGGTGTGACCTTCGGAGCTGGAGAAAGAAGACGGATCAGCTTAGCCTTGTTGACTTCACACAACGCTGAGAATGCACAAGTAATCTTTTTCCTTGTTGCTACTTCCAAATGGCAGAGAGAGGTAACTTTGTTTTGTTGATATTTGAACTTGTGCATTCAGAAATCCTTTAAGATATCAGCAAACTTCTCAAAGCTGAGTCATGTTTGCCGACATTTCTCGACTGTGATGTTTTTTTAACCAAAAGACTATTGAGGGTCGAAACAGAAAAACAAACAAAGGATATAACCTCTCTGAAGCTTTATCTGGGTACATTACTGATTGCCTTTTTATTTTAATTGTTTCAGTTTCAATAGAATTTCAGTTTTCAACACCAAATCTGCGTTGCAAAGTATATCTAAAATATTTAAAGGTTTTGTTTGCCAAGAGTTTGATGATAAGATTGATACAACTTTATATAAGTACATTAAAAAGCTACAGCTAGTAGACTGTAGTCTGGGCGAAATAGCTCTGTCCAGAGCCAATCTTTGGATTCATCGGCTATTAGTCTTGAAATCAAATATGTCTGAGGTTCTGGTGTAGCCAACGGGTATCCAGATAACTAGCCGAGACTTGCTCTTCTGTGTGCTGGTTAATGTTCACACGCTAATGAAATTAGAGCTGACAGAATATGACCACGACCGGATTGTATATTTTCAGTTGAATGCAGATATCGGATCATAGCAATTAGTTGAAAATAAACTAAATCCGCTTACCAGCCCTAAAGCTAACCAATTCATGTATGCTTTCATTTGTTTATTCCAAACTGAAGTTGAAAAATACAAGTTTTAGTTTTGTGAATTAAGTTTTTGTAATGACTAAAACAGAAAATAAACTGTTGAGGTTTAGAGGTGCTGCTTTTAGCCTTAACGCTAAGATAAGGTAACTAAACTAAGCTAGCATACCATGGATGTATCCTCCTACTTAACAGAATAGACATGAGGTAGATCTTCTCATTAGACTCTTGGCAAGTAAACGTTATCAATATTACTAAGGAATACATTTAAAAAAACAGTCCAACACGAGATATATACGTTTTAGATTTAGTTCTAGATGTGAATTTTACCCTAAAGTTTTTGTAATGACTTAAACTGTTGAGCTTTAGAGGTGTTGTTATTAGCCTTAACGCTAAGCTAAGGTAAACTAAGCTAAACTAACATATCCTGGATGTATGTTAACATTGTCAATATTACAAAAAAAATTAAATCGCCATGGGCTTCAAAATAAAAAGACAGACTAACATGAGATATACATGTTTAAAGAGGCATAAGGAAAGTTGATTTTATTCTCATGCAGTACATACAGGTCCCCTTCGTCCTTGCTTGTTTGGAGGGCTTGCTGGGCTCCCCGGTCCCGATGGTGTTGCCCGCCAGGACTCGATACTCATACTCCACCCAAGGGCTCAGGTCTATTACTGTAGCTGTCAGCCGGTGGCCCCCCACCACCTCAGGAACTGGCATAAAACAAACATTGCCCCCCTTTCAGTTTCAAAACAATGTGTGTGTGTTTTTTCTGTGTGTGTGTGTCAGCTTAGTATCAGCAGTAGAATGTCCTCCGGGCTGACAAACCTGGTAGGACTTCACTACAGGTACACGAGACAGGTGTAACCCCTCACAAGGACACATAATACACACACTAAGAAACACAAACAACAAGACAACAATGGCAAATATTCACCAAAAAAATACAATCACTATTGACTTTCTTATCTGGAGATCATTCTTTAGCCCTTTCTCCATCGTAAAAGGAATAATAGCAAAACACAGTCTTGCTAAAAAAACAGGAAAAATAAATGATTTTATAAGAAATGACAAGAAGTCAATTTTCTCTGTCTACCTGCAAGGTCATCATGTAGTTCTGTTTCAAATATATTATCCTGATGTGGTAAATCAATGAGGCCAGTAAGCCTATCTTAGAACAAAGTGTCCTTAATTCACAAAAATAGCAATACAAAAGGTATACAGTCTGGCATAAATGCACATTATACCAATAATGCATGAATCCTGAGCCCCATTAAAGGGCTATGTGGGGAGGAATAAAATCTTCACTATCACTTAAGTACACTATCAAATAACAGCCTCTGCAACAAGCTCCATCATTATGATGAGATCCACGTTTTCTCTGTATTCCCAGGAGTGCGATAAAATGGCGGTCAATTGTCGTCCTATAATTGTGTAACATTTGAGGTCTGAGGTAAAATTACATCTCCAATATTCTCACAGGCGAGGCAGAATGAAGAGCGGCCCCCTCCATGTGATTGGAGGCGGCCACGGCTGGTTGGAGAGAGCTTACCTGTGGTGACAGCCTGCCACCCGAGGGAAAATGGTGTCCTGGCCTGGATGGTGTATGCCGTAATTGGACTGTGATTATCGGGACCAGGCCTCCAGGACAGAGAGGCTGTGGTATCAGTGATTTCTTCTACTTGGATGCTGGTAGGCGGCCCCGGGGGACCTGATAGATGGCACAGCCAGGCAGGGAGGAGGAAGAGGAAGAGAGAGATAGAGAGGCAGACGGAGAAGAGAGGAAGACGAGTGATGGGGAGGAAATTTAAATCAGGGAGAAATGGGAAGATGGCAGAGAGAGTCACGGTGGTTTTAACACCTGCAGCTACTACAGAGAAGTCATTGAAACCTATGGGAGCCATTTGGTGTAATTAAACAATACATTTCATTTTAACCTTGAAGAGAGAGATTGCCTTTTTTATTCTGTTTTGGTATTTCTTCATAACTGAGGCACAACCAGTCACAGTACATATTAATTTAATATCAAACTCTAGGCTTGTCACAACAACCACTTTTGTTGCACTTTTCCCGTAATAATTGCGACATTCTTGATATTTGATACATAATGCAAGAAGACTTTTTTCAAAAAGCAATGAATATTCTTTTTTGAACAACATTCAAATATTTTAATGTGAAAAAAACAATATATATCACTAATTAAATACAAATGAAATAAAACCACTTAACTAAACCAATGAATGTAATGGACTATGTTATCAAAAATGCACATTGAGGCAAAGTCTATTATTTATAGATGGAACGAAAACCTGTAGCTTATTGGGGCAACATGTTGGTTGCATTTTATGTAAACAAACACAATATCATGCTAAACAAATATTATCCGTGTCATGTCCATATATTGTACTTTAAATAGCTAACGTAAAACAATCAAGGTCATGTCCATGTATAATAATTTGATAACTTGGCCTAACAAAGTCCTTCCTTCTTCTGCACTAGATGAAATGTACGTTATTAAAGTGTTTTCAAGCCTTAAACATTGACAATCTGGTCTTTTTTGTTTTAAATTGAAGTGTGGTGAAAGCAAATGATGAGTGTTGTGGCTCACCTCTGACTACCAAGTCAACAGCGATGGAAATGCTGTCCACCTTGGTTTGCACAGCGCACGTGTACTTTCCCGCATGCCTTAGCTGGATGTTTCGGATCATAATGTCTCCTGCCGAATGTTGCTGTCATTCAAAACACACACACACATACACACACACACACACACACACACACACACACACACACACACACACACACACACACACACGGTTTCGTAAGCAAAATGGTAAGCATACAGCTATTGCAATTCAAAAACACTACTGACTTTTCCAGCCCTTTGGGAGCAAAACCAGCTGAACAGAAATCTCATTCTCATGTATATGTATCTTGAAAAATAAATCCATAATTCTCCGTGCAACCTTTTTCCTTCCATTTTCTGAAAAGGGCACCAGAAATACCTCTCGATATTGAGCGTAATGCATGCTTTTATTTCAGCACTATAATCAAACGAATATAATAGCTTATATCGGTGCAGTATGGAGCCGTTTCATTTAAGGAGCCGTCTAATGACAGGACTGATAGTTGGTTCTTTAGGGGAGCTTTTTATACCATCTCTAATTGCAATCCCCACTTCTACATTATCATTTCATCAGAGCAGAGCCGGTTGCTTAACACATCGGCAAGCTTTGGCACAATGGCAGTTAGAATTCTGTGGAGTGGCTGCTAGCTTAATCAATGTAAGTGCAGATGAACAGCAATTTATTAGAGAGCGGAGACTGTAAATTATGGTATAAGAAGCACCTTAACTGGGGATGAAACGGGAAAGAAAGCTGGTTTTTTTCCCTCTACTCCTGCAGTTTTTGAAGGAGCCTTGCATTTTTTTTGGGGGGGGGAAATAGCCCTGCGTATCACAAGCTGGGATGTAAGCTACAAACCTTTTAAAAAGTATATACCGGCTGACTAAGACTGGTTGCAGGGTGTGTATGTAAATTTATTTTAAAAATAAACCAGAGGCAGCAATTTTCATTCCATAAATAATACACTTGATACAAACATTCCCCCTGCACTGCGGCTGAATTTATTATGACCCTGCTAAAGAAAAAAGAAAGTATATTATTGATGTACCAATGTATCTTCAGTCACCTCTTGACCTTTATTCAATGGAATTTCTGAAGGCGTCTTTTTATGTATCAGAAGAGCACAGGGGCAGTAATGAAAAGAGCATTCTTCAGCATCATGGGGTGGGGATAGTTTTGAGCAGAAGCTGGTGAGGAAGTATTTCCTGTATTGAGTCAAAGGGGCCAACACTGTTATGAAGTTTCATTTGAAGTTCAGAGACAGCTGATAGAGCGGCAGAGGGATTTCTCTATAGCACTTTATCATAATATTTGAAATGGAAACTAAATCACATCAAGGCTTTTCATGTGGCTGTGTGACAGATGAGTCATTCTCATTGCACATCCTGTATTTACAGTTTAATATCAGGAAACATTGCTTGAATACAGTATGTATGAGATCTAACAAATATCTGGTATACATCTAGTGAAGTATTTTTGTATGCAAGACAGCATGAAGGTCACTCAACAATACTAATGAGGCAGCTTCTACGCTCTGAAATTAATATATGTTGACCTCACTCTGACTTTTGTTATGCTAACGTTATCGCTATCAGAAGGTTTGATTATGCTAACGTTACTTTTTAATGCTAACATTTCATTTTTTGGTTTTCTAATGTTACTTTGATTAAGTTACTCTTGCTGTCCTTTTACATCTACTTTGATCTTGTTAACACCTAAATGTTGTTATGGTAACGTTGCTTTTCTTTTTGTTATAGATGCTAATGTTACTTGTTCATAGTTATGCTAACTTTACGTATATAAGAACACAAAAAGGTGATTTGTTTACTACCTGCAAGGTCTTATTTTGTGTATTCTCGCTTATCACTGCTACTAGCTGCTGGTATTTCATGTAACATGTAAGCTAGGTATGTTTGATAGACGTCAACTGTCAATATTGAACAATGTATGTCCAAGTCGTATGTATAAGAAGAGTTTTAGGAAAGTTGCTTCGTACCTAGTGAAAATGTCCATAACATACTAGCCATCATGACAATGCAACTTGATTTTGAACACCTTGCTGCATCTGCATGGTGGTTGTCAGAAAACATTAGATTGTAGACTTACGCCTCCCACTTTTTCAAAGAATCCCTCATGGTTCCCGAAGTAGATGAGCTGCTCGTTGAAGAACCAGGTGAACTTGAGCTCCAGGGAGGGGTCGTGGCTCACTTGGCAGGGCAGGACCACGCTCTCCCCCACGGTGATGTCCAGCGTGGTGGGCAGGGTGGTGATGACGGTCGCCTCTGAAAACACACACCATCAGATTAGACACACTGTTCTGCCCCATTTGTACAGGCATTAGAATTCAGCACAGGAAGGAAATGGCTTTGCAAAAAAAGCCCCTCCATCATTCTTATGGATGTGTCAGACTCAGTTAATAGAAGGATATATGGGACAGAGCTCACAGCAAACTAGGGCGCACAGCTACAATAACTGGTATTAGCTTTCGGCCTAAGCTTGTCTGGGGACTCGGAGACGTTTCTCTCCTCCTGAGAAGCCTCCGTGTGTCTCTGCCAGCTCAGCCTTAAGTCTGGAACTCCTCCGAATCCGCTAGGAAATTCCCAAAACGCACCACACAGCAAACACTTCTTCCAGGCGCCACTACTCTCTTTTCGATCCCTGCACTGCATTACAAAGGCGTCACAAGGGAATAAGGCAAGCGTCCCTTATCTGCACTTGTGTGTGAGCAGCAGAGGAGGAGGAGGAAAGTGGAAGGACATGAGAGCGGCGAGATGAGAGGGAGAGACTTTTGTTCTTTAGTGCAACACACCGGTCTCCCTCTTGGGGGTGCTGTGATGACTTGGTTGAAATTGCCACTCGATGTGTGCACACAAGACTAAATTAAGCATGGCAAATGATCCCTGGACAGGCATAGATTCATGTAGAAAGTGCCGAGGTGCAGTCTTCATCCAGAGTGAATTCGATACCTCCATTGAATTGGCCCTCTTTGCGACACACACACACACACACACACACACACACACACACACACACACACACACACACACACACACACACACACACACACACACACACACACACACACACACACACACACACACACACACACACACACACACACACACACACACACACACACACACACACACACACACACACACACACACACACACACACACACACACACACACACACACACACACACATACATCACTTCAGGGGAAATTACATTGACTTACATGCATTTCCTGGAGACTTATCCTAACCTTAACCATAACCAACACATGCCTAACCCTTAACCTTACCCTAAACCTAACCAGGTCTTCACCCTAAAATTAATGATACCCCTTATGGGGACCTCCAATTTGTCCCCATAAGGGAGGCGAGTCCCCACACGTGACTGTGTAAACATATTTAGGTCCCCACAAGTATAGTAATGCTAGACCACACACACACACACACACACACACACACACACACACACACACACACACACACACACACACACACCACACACACACACACACACACACACACCCCAGCACACGCTCCCAATGTGATTTATCTAGTCGTTTTCTGATACCAGGCCAGAATGCTATCAGCTGGTAGGTGTTGTCATGTACACAATGAAAAAGCACACAGTCCTCTATTGCTGGGGCTAAATGGTGAGCGATGACTGTGCAGGAAGAGTGTAGTAATAACACAAAGGGGTTATTCTTTGTCTGTCTTTTAAAAGGCGACATCCTTGTATGAAAGTCACACAGAAAAAGGGAATAGAAAACACAAATAAATGTTAAGGGTAAGAAATATATTCTCTGTTGTTTTCATGTAGGGAATACACTCAATATGTTTAGACTAGCTCAACTACAAGGTAAACATAAATGCATAATAGGCCTTCTGTAATTTGAGCTAGTGTGAAAACTAATTAGCAAGAGAGCAGAGAGGTGTGCACAGTTATTCAAATAAACAGATGGAAAACAGGATAAATGGTTGAAAAAGATATGAAGGCTAATGTAGCTCCATCTGGACATCCATTTATTCCACATATAAACGCTATTACAGTATTTATTCACTGTACAATATTTCATTTTCCATTCAGTTTTATCTTTTGTTAAGCTTGTTTTATCCTTGCAGCATTGGAGTTAGGGCTGCTCAATTCATCGTATTTTAATCGCAATTACGATTTTGGCTTGCAACGATTACGAAAATAACATAATTGATTATTATTTTTTTGTATTGGTTTTTCAGTTGAATTATACTTAAAGTTCAGGGTAATCAACTGTTGAAAAAATACTGATCAAATGTTTTCAATACATTGATGTTTTCAAAGTAAATGGATAATCGTTTTTAATAATCGTGATATCAATTATTGACCCAAATAATCGAGATTATGATTTTTGCCATAATCGAGCAGCCCTACTTGGAGGAGACTTGGATTTAAGATTGAAATGCCAAAACTATCATGTGCCTTTTGTATATAAGACAAATAAAGCCTGTGAGCCGTTGTGTACCAAACCAACTAAGTGTAAATATCTAAAGGAATAAGTAGTAGTGCAAATACTTGAGTTCCATGAGTGTGTGAACAAATAATAGCATCAATATCCATTTTTGTGTAATAAATAGAATATCCAATTACAAAGCAGATGAAATGAACACAAAGTGGTACTTGAGTTTATCTGGCACAGCTGTAGGGTGCATCTGGCAACACATGGTGAACTGATGTGAGGGAAAGGCAATAGGAGAAAACAGCTCCTGAGGGACGTACAGGGAAATCCACAATCAAAAATTGCACTCCTCTATCCCTGGAAATGCTGTAAACATTCGTCTCTTTTATTATTTCTGCAGCAGAATTGGTGTGTTTGTCTCTTCTCATCATGAACTCCTCTCCTTGTGGTCTCTTACTTCCTCCAGGGATTGACTGTGACAATGACGGTGGGAATATGCTCCCTTATTACCCTCCTCTGTCATCATTGTGACAGATTATATGGACAACCAAGGTTGGTTACACAACCCCACACTGGGCTCTTGAGGATAATTTGATTGATTTCTATCTTGTATAATGCCTTGTTACCTGCTGCCATGGTAAACTCCGGGACAGTAACCCAGTCACTTAGCGGGGTCAATCACAGACGAGCTACAGTGTGTTAACGTGCTGAGACCTCAGGAGGATCTGCTGAGTTTCACTTTGAGATTATGAAAATGGCCGTCTCCAATGTGACATTACATGAAGTAGAATTCTGTCCATAGCCCTAATCATTTTAAACTATCCTCTATTACACAGCTTCTCAAACTTTTTTCAGTAATGTACCCCCTTTGAAACATTTTCTCAGCCAAGTACCCCCTGACCGACCCCGAAGAAGTATTAACTCCTTCATGTATTACAGCAAACTAAGGATATTTTCATTTTATGCATGAAAAAAAATAACGACATTTTTTTAAAACTGATTTTTCCAAGGAAGTAATATCTGTTTAACAAACCAATGAACAAAATGATATATTATGCAAAACTATAAAATACAATACACACATTTGACGTGTTTATATGAGGACCCCCTTGGTGGTTCTATGAATATTTTGTATAAAATTGTGTTTTCTATTTAACTTATTGTAACCTACTAAGATTTTTGTAATCATGCATGGTATTTTTTTAATCAACTTTTTTTAGTTTTCTTAAATCTCACGTACCCCCTGCAGTACCCCAACGTACCCCTAGGGTCCGCGTACCCCCATTTGAGAATCACTGCTCTAGAATTGGAAATCACGACCCTAAAGCAATATCACAATCTGGAAAAATCTGATATTGATGCAATCAGGAACCCATTTATTGAACATTTAATTAATAATCCTCACTCCTTTAAGGTCCTGCTACTATTTACATGCCCCCCCCAGAGGATACATGACTATTATATCGTTACTCATATCATTTTAATTATAATTTTTTTCATTTATTACTCTCTTTTTGTCTAACACAGACACACACACACAGTAAGACACACACACTGTTTTTATTTTATTTTTGTCTCCATGTATATTTTGTAGGGGTGCACCGAATGGGAAATTCTTGGCCGAAACCGATACCGAAAATAGGAAACAGTTGGCCGAAAACCGAATGCCGAAAATGATTAATAGAAATATATATATATAATGTATACATCTTTTACCAATGTTGTTCAGCTACCTGATTATGGAAATAGACATGATTATGGCAAAACTTAACTTAAATAATAATCACTATTATGGGTCCATAAAACATTTATTTAGCACTTTTGAATGCATACAGTACATTTATATATGTCATGTATTATTGCTAAAAAACATTATATCGCAGTCTTAGTGTCGCCAACTCGTTTCTAATATGCAAAGACAACAAATGCGTCTATGATGTATTTTCGATCAGACGAGATCTCTCTCCCCGGTCTGTGTGCGAGGGGGCGGGGCAGTTTACACACACGCAGCTGCTACATGCAGCGGAGCACACTGCGGAGATGGCGGAGAGAACGCGCTCCGAGGTGTGGTTAAACTTTACCCGTCTCGATGTGGAGAATACTTGTTACCATAAGTGCAATAAGAGTTTAGCATGTAAGCACGAGCAATTTGTCTAAACATTTAGCAAAAGTGCACCGCATGCAGACGGAGGAATGCACCGGGTTCGACCGTCTTTCTAGCAGCTCTGTAGCCCCATCCACGAGTAACGTTTCCACGTCAGGTGTTATGTATGCTAGCAGCACCACACGGAGTTAACTACATTATACAAACATGGGTTAATGATTAGAGGAAACTGAGTTATTTAGTTTGTTAAAATTTCCGAAAGCCGAAAGGTCCTTTTTAACCATTTTCGGCCGATAATTTTCGGTGGCCGAATATTCGGTGCATCCCTAATATTTTGTCAGTTGTTATTTGTCTTTACTTGTAAATTCGCCTTACTGTCTTCTGTGTATATGTCACACTGTACTTGTATGCAGTTGTCTTGTAACTCCTATATCAATAAATAAAAAATTCAAATAAATAAATTCAAATGTCTGTCTCTCCACAGTCACGTTTAGTAACACATGTCACCTTGTTTAACATGCATTATCATCCATAATTAAAAGCGTCAAACTACTGTGTGTCGTGTGAACTGAATACATAATAAAGGCTCAAAGCATGATTTCTCCAACCATGGATGAAAGTATGGGAATAAATTACACTCGTACTAATCTCTAAGTGGTGGCTGGACCATTCGTGACTCAAGCTTTTGGAGTGGTTTTATTAAGATTTAAGGACTAAAGGAGATTGGCTGCAAACATATATAAAAAAAACAGATGTTTGGTTTTACTTGCTGAATTTCATCACATGTATTACATATGTCGCTCGCTATTATTCTGTATTAACAAAATATAATAAAAAACATAACTTTTTGGGGAAATCATTGCATGACAACTGAAACTCTTTAAAGCTCCCATGTCATGGCCATTTCTACAGATCATAATTCCATTGTTGAGGTCTACTAGAATAGATTTAAATCGTGCAATTTTCCAAAATCACATTGTTTTCTCAAACAGCATCTCTGTCTAGTATGTGTATTCACTCTCTGTCCTAAACGGCTTGTTGGAGCTCCGCAGCATAGACAGGTATTTTCTGTGTTAGAGTTTTACTCCCTACAGGGTCTACTTTGAGGGTCTTTGACTCTGCAGACCGTTTACATGCATAACAACCTTCATAACACACAAGGGGACGGGTAATAACCGGAAAAGCATGACATGAGACTTTAAGTAAAGTAGTTGGATCCAACATCAAATGACATGGGACCTTTAATGTCTGGTTAATTTAAAAAAAGAAAATACATTTTTTTTCAGAATAATTAAAAGTCATTATTATTATGGTTGTTGTTTTTATTCATGAAATGTTTTTAGGGGCATTAAAGAGAGTGTCTAACTAGAAATTCACCATGCAAGGAGATTAAAATATCCTTATTAATAAATCATGAATTCATTAATATTTAACTTGGTTTGTATTGACCTATATTCAATATAATCAGAACCAAATTAGACATTTCAGGAAAAAATAATAGGAAATAAAGGACCTGGGAAATAAAGCCTTACAACACATATTGCTGTGGTGACCCCCTCCATCCCTCCATGGAGATATTTGAGATAAGAGAACAATGCTGCGCAACATAAGGTCTGAACCTTGTTTAAAGCTTAAATTATGAATACATTGATATCTTATTATGCAAGCAGCATCAAGATGGATCACTCAACTGAACCGAAAGTGGTCTGCGAGT
The DNA here is from genome assembly GCF_902827175.1 of Gymnodraco acuticeps. Taxonomy (NCBI): domain Eukaryota; kingdom Metazoa; phylum Chordata; class Actinopteri; order Perciformes; family Bathydraconidae; genus Gymnodraco; species Gymnodraco acuticeps. Next base: position 321,033 of record NW_022991454.1, read on the forward strand.
CAAATCAGATGACTGACTGACACTGGCTCTCAGTGGGACGCTCAGAGAACCCTGTAACCCAGGGGTGTCAAACTAAATTTCATCATGGGCCACATTAGCGTTAAGGTTGCACTCAAAGGGCCGGTTGTAACTATATAAATATACATATATAAATATATAAAATAATGTATTATATTACATTATTGCCTCTGAATTGAATTATTATCGGATAGGGTAATAACTTCGTAATTAACTATGTCGGAAAGCAGAAGTCTAGGGCAAATACTTGCAAGTCTCTTCAGTGCGCATTTCACAAAAGGAGATGCATTGTGGGACATGTAGTTTATGGGCAACGTGATTCTGTAAAGTGGCATGTAACCGTATAATAAAGGTATTATATTATTTGCAAGCTCTTGCGGGGCCACATAAAATGAAGTCGAGGGCCGGATTTTGCCGGAGTTTGACACCCCTGCTGTAACCTCAACATACGGTTGAACAGAAACCAGAGCGAGCTAACAGTTACCAAATGAGTCGATGCTTGGCGTCCCCACACGGCCAGTTTCACCAGTCTTCCTACAAACAGCAGCCATCATGAACAATGCTCATACTCCTGCCCCCCCCTGTGGTCAATCCTTCCAAGCTTTAATGGTGAGCATGAATTCTCCTTGAGTGTATAGACACTCTGTAGCTTTCCACACAAGGTGAGCTTGAATAATGCATGGAGGATCGAAGTGCCATGGGGCGCGTGATTGTAAAAAAAAATGTAGCAGAGAACATCTTCACCTTGTTAGTCTTCCAAACTGAGATACATGCACATGATGTGAAGGTATGTAGGTTCAAGACCAGCAGAAACTTGCAGGTCGAAGGCTTTTACTTAAAAGGTATATCTGCGGATTATTTAATGCATTAGAGGGTAAAGTAGTCACAGTCCGTGTTGCTGAAAGAATCTTCAGTTCAATCTCGGGTCATTTTAGAACAAAAGTGCTGTGACCTTTTTCAAAGACAAATCGTTCCATCCCCAGTTTTACCTTCCTCTTGCTTCAAAGAATGCTTTTATAACCATTTTTTGAAAGCACTTATTTTTCAAAGCAAAAATCACAGGTCTCTCAAGGACAAACTTCAATGGCAAGAAATCCTTGTGTGCATCACTCAACAAACAAGATGCACTCATTACTGTTAGTTGTAGGCGTTGCAGTGGCACATCTGTAGCAACCTCCAGGTTATCACTGACAGATGGCTGCCTTTCATTCTTCAATACGGTGGTTAAGAGTAACACATCAAATTTGTTTCACATAATTGATGGCAATCAGCATGGACAAACGGGTTTTATTGGAAAAGCAGCTACCTGACTTTAGTATGATACTAGAATGTTGTACAAGTGCATGATGTTACTTCTGTCTTGTTCCACCAAGAGACAAAGTCAACTAAAGCAATGAGCAGGGCCGTCTTTCTAGTTTGAAACAATCTCTACTATTCTCTTGAACAATATGCAACACAGCAATACATTCTGACCGATACAACTGAGCATGCGATGTCTCATATTATCATTTTTACTTCAGGAGACATGAGCCTTATTTCTGTTGCATATTGTGTTTGACAAATTGTGTAAAGCGTACTAAGAGGAAAGCCTTTCCTATAATATCTGTGGTGAACGTGACACACTGTTTCAGTTCTGAATCAAATCAACAGAGCAAAGGAATATCTCTGCCTGAAAGTTAGCCACCTCAGTTTGTAATGCATGTCTAATACACTAGTTCTGTAAGAGCACTGTGACACATTTGAGCTACTTGTGATGTGTTTAAATCATTGAAGCACCGGTCCAAATGACAAACCAGTAATCAAGCTGAGACAGAGCCCATGCATTTAATACATATCTAATTAAGTTCGATGGCATAACCTTTACAACTCTTCTTACAACCCGTTCCCATTTAAGGGTGTAGAAAGCAAACAGAGGTAAACTTAGTCAGAGCTCAGAAGTTTTGAGTTCACTGACCATCTGTAATGATCGGCGGAGACCCGTAATTACAACGGCTCATCTCCGGTGTAATCAAAATTCAGGGCCTATAATCAAGTGCAATGAATCTGCTAATATCCCCCCAGTGTTGGTATAATGGGGGCATTAACAGGGCTCATCTGTTGTGACGGCGCCGCTGCTGTTTGCATGGATTATTCACAGCGGGAGAGCCTGCTGTTTGACAGGTATTCTTCAGCATTCATATCACCAAAGTCAATTTGAATAAACTACTGTCATCTCCCATAAGGGCTGCTCCTGCAAAACACATGTCTCCTCGCTAAACAGGTTTGCAATCCTCAATGAAATAGTGAATGTAAATTACCCCATCCCATTTTCCAAACAATATCGATTGTGACAGGAAGGCACGAGATCACATACAGGAACATTCGTACATCATCCGCAGAAAAACAGCTTTAACATATGAAGATGGAAAGGGAAGCAAGTGCAATAGGGTGTCAAATAAAAGCCATATTCCCTTTCACAGGAATAACAAGTGGATAACAGCGGAGTATTTTATGCTGCGAAGACATACGCAGGCGTGTTTCCTTGCAGCTTGATTGGAAAATCACATATAGGCCATCAACCTGAACCTACAGAGAGAGCGGAGGGTTTCTCCCCCCTCATGCAAACTGATTGGCTTGTGGGGGGGGGGGCTCTCTACCATATTCATTTCACAGTGTGTGATAAATGGGTAAAGGGGAGTGTAAAAGGCAGCTTGTAGCAGTGCTGTATTCTTTGTTATGCTTCAAAGTCGAGCTCAGCGCTTCAAATTTCACAGCAATGAATGTGTGAAAATACACTGACATTAGAAATCAGTTAATTTCTAAGCTTCAATTATGCAAAGGTTACTGATTCTTTTCGTAGGCTTCGATTGGAGTGAGAGGCATCAGCATAATTCAGCTGCAAGGTGCACTCTGAGCTCGCCTCCCCACATCCTTGACTGCTGCTGACTTCCAAGCATTCATAAAATATGCACTCTGTCTTTTATAATTCAACAGAAAAAGAAAACATGCCTTGATAGTGATTTAAAGAAGAACAAACTGGTCTAGAGTTATTTTCTCATGTGTTTTCCAGTAAAAAAGGGATGTACTGTAAATATAAAGTATAGGACATTCCTCTTGCTGTTATTCACATTGACATGAATCAATGCTTTTCAAAGTATTCAATCCAACACTCTCCCGCAGGGCTTAGGAAGAAATCATCCTTTTATACGATAACAAAAAGTCAAACAGATTTTCTAGCTCTGTGTTGTTGAAACAGCATTTCAAAAATATTTTACAGATCGCTATACCTTGTAGAAGAAAGACAATTAAACAGATTGAACCCTTTGAGCAAGAATCATAAACTAAGGAAAAGGAAGGAGAAGCTCTATCTTCCAGACTTCATGAGAAAATGATTTCACTTCAGAGAGCGGTGGACAACACACAGCACCTCTCATCATATGATCTGGGGAATTGGAAGGATTTTGGCTTCACTTTATTAGTTTTCTTTACCCTGTGCAATTCATTTCTAACAGGTGAAAGGTCTCCTAAACCACAACACCGGCAACCAATTGTCTGGCAACCGAATTCTCTATGGGTGATAAAAGGATCTGAATGAATTTGTCGAGGCTTGCCCACAGGATTTGCCTTGACATCTCAGAATATGCAGTGGCAGCTGTCTGATTTCTTTAAAATAATTGATGCAAGAAGTCCAATAACCTGTTGCAATATACACTTAAATCCATACTTTGGAAATTTCAAGCATGAGCATTTTCTTCCAAAAGCCTACAATGAATATCAATCATTTTATAATCCTACATAAACCAGCCAATGAGGAAGGTCATGTCAGCAATGAACACACAAATGAACTGTGCAACCTCTGTGAATAACAGGTCCCAGTGAGGGTGTAGTTCACTGAGTGTGTCAGCAAATCCCCCAGGAACTAAAGGAGGTGAGAAAACTATCCCCTGTGGAAATAGTACAAACAAATGCAGTGTGCACAGAAAAAAGAAACCACCCAATGCAAAGCACCAAATACTAGCTTACATTCATCGTCAATGGAAGTAAGGCTATTTTTATAGCTCAAAACAGCATTAAAACAATGCACATTTAAATAAGAGAAACCCTTTTAAAGACATACCAATGTTAAGGATGTAGAAATAAATAAAGGAGAGGCTAGATTGTACTTCATGCGTATTTAAGGTTCAGCCAATGGCATTGCATTAATGGTTTTCTGCATTTGAAGGTGCGGTCAAACTTCCTCCAGACGTGTTTTCCTGCTCCGTGGTGAGCAGTAACTAAATGCTGCTTCTCCGTTTTTATTTGCACTCTGGTAACTGTTAGCAGACTTCTACCTGATGCCCTCAGAGGCTGAGAGGGTTCGTATCGTAAAAAGACACGTCTTGAGAGATTTATAGACGAGGAGCGGGATACACTTTTCTCCGAAATACTGAAAGACATCAAATAACTGGTATATTGTGTTCAGCACATTTAGGAACCAGCTGCTAGAGTCCTAACAAAGAGAGGGGGAGATTAGAGAGAAGAACAGTTCTGTAATCTAACAAGAAATGAAAGCAAGGCTTAGTTTCTCAGTTGTGACTGAACACAAATCCTCAGATTCCTCTTCTGCTTTGACGGCAGAATAAAAACGTTGTAATTGTCATTCGTCGTGCCTGGTGAAGTTTTTCCATCATTACAAAAACGTTTCTAAATATGTCTCGAGATGAATAATAACTTTCAGCCTTCCTTTGTCAGCACCAACGACCATTTAACTGGGCGAGACCTGGCACACCTAATCATCATTGGTTTGTTTGCCTTGCAGAGAGAATATTTTGGACTCTCACTTTATGACAGATCAAGGTACATTTGAGTGCTTTCTGCATGATGACGACATTATGTATAATGTGGTCTAAGGAAATTATGTGAACAGAAGAGGCCCAAGGGTTGAGCCTTGGGGAACCTCAACATCGTGTAGGTCTTCTGATATTCATACTTACAAAGTGAGACAACATGGTTTCTTTCCTGAAGATTCAACCAATTTATCCTATTTTGTCTCCTAGTATTGTCTAGTAGTCAACTGTGTCAAAAGTAGCAGTAAGATCTAATATGACAAGAACTTAAAACAATTTCTAAATGGTAATCATGAAGGAACAGTCATGAAAGCTGTCTCAGTACCTTGACTAGGCCGAGAAATTATATTGAAATGGATTTATCAATTTAGATGTAATTTATTTTCGATGTAATTTATCAATTTAGATTAGGGATGCACGATATTGGTTTTTTGAAACCGATACCGATACCGATAACTTCCTGCTTCTCAAGACCGATACCAACATTTTTTTTACGCCACTAATTATTTTAACGCGATTAACGCATGTGTATTTTTTTTTCCTTGGCCGCCCCGTAGTTTCAGAGCGCATCGAGTTTAAAATACCATCTACAAGCTCATGCTGACAGCCCCGCTCCTGCCGCCCGCTTGTGGCAGACCACACTTCCACGCTCACCGGCAGGCACCGACTGGCCATCTGGAGGACCGGGAGGGTGTGTGTATGTGTGGCTCGAGCGAGAGAGAGACCTTACGTGCATTGTTGTTGTTAGCATCTGGTGCTAGCTAGCTGCGCTAACGGATATGGAGCTGTTTAAATGAAAACAGAGGAGCGACATTTCGCCACAACTGCGCCGAGCACTTGACTTTATGCAGGAAGCCAGACAGTGGGACATTGTACGAAAAGTCAGCACACTCAGCACGGATAGTGCGCAACATGATTGCAGCGTCCAGGCAGCTCCGGTTCGAGCATATGCTTTGAGTTGCACATAGCTCCAACGCCCATACCACCGACGACATGTTTGTTTACTGTCCTGGCTTCACGGCCGCACACCATTTACGTCACAGCCAGGCATGAGTTAGGGAGCGCTGGATTTGTGAAGAACTCCCCTCTTCCTAAACCACTAATACCACAGTACTTACAAAACGGGAGGAGCCGAGTGAAAAACAAGCGCCCCTCATCCCAATCCACCCACACCGCAGTATTTTTTCTTACCCAAAAAATATATTGTATATTATCGGGGCTATTAATACTGGTATCGGGTTTATCGGGATGACGTCATAATTCCTAATATCGGACCGATAATTATCGGACTGATAATTATCGGGCCGATAATTATCGTGCATCCCTAATTTAGATATATTTCGTTTTTTAAACTTTTAAAAGTGTACTTGGTAGGTACTCACAAATGTATCTGGACACACTATTTAGGAGAAGCTTGGTGACTGCAGTTTTTACGTCTTCAGGAATATTCCCAGATACAATGGGGTTATCACCTATAGAAAGGTGTCCTAGTGTTTTTCGGATCTAAATTGTACATTTTGAGTTTCATTTTGAATATATCATGGTACATTTGAAGTTCCTTTCTGTCTATTTTCTGCATTCCCCTTGGCCAGAGAATGGTTTAACTTAAGGATATCAATGGCCTTTTGTCATTTAAATAGTTTAGAGACAGAGGTCAAAGTGAGGACAGAACATGCAGAGATAGCTTCCATTATCAGTGAATGCTTACTTATGAACAGTTGTTGCTATCGTATGGAATTAGGGAGAGATAGATATTTGCCACAAAAGATCTGCAATAGCAAGTTCAGCTACTGTAACATCTGAAATATTAACAGCCTTATTGATGGCAAAGTATTCTCTAGCTATGTTGTAAGGCATAATAAGTCTTAGCACCATAGCAGAAATACAATCCCCAGGCCATATGATCAAGCAACACTCAGCCTTTTCAACACAACATATCCTCTGTCAGTACTGGAGGCACTAAAGCAGTGGGCTGAATGTTTTCAACACCTCTGAAAACAGGCCTGGCAACAAATGTGTATTTCCAATGATGGGAGCACAGACAAAAAGCCCTGCTTGAAAAATCAGAGTCCAGAGGGCTCTCTGTATCTGCCTCTATACTGTATGTATTTATGAAATACTTCAGGTAACAGCGGCGACTGTGGCTGTGAGGGAGTGCGGTCGTCTTTCAAGCAGAAAGTTGTTGGTTCGATCCCAGCCCGTGCTTTCAACATGTCGATGTATCCTTGGGGCAAGATATTGAACCCTGAGTTGCTCCCGTTGGCCAACGTTGTGTGAGTGTGTGTGAATGTAAGTTCCTAGAGCAAGCTATACTGCTATGTATAAATGGGTGTGAAAAGGTGAAATACATGTAGTATGTAAAGCGCTTTGAGGGGTCGTAAAGACTGGATAAAGCGCAATATAAGTACAGTCCATTTACCATGAATGAAACATCGAGCAGCTCTACTTGACGTCAGAGTGGAAAACACCCGTCTCAGGAGATAGACTTGAGTGATGAAACAGTGATGAAAACTAGAAAGAGGATAGGAAATACCTTTAATGGTGACACTTCCTGTACTGCTGGCCACGCCAAACTGGTTTCGTGCCATGCAGGTGAAGAGGCCTGCATCAGATTTGGTTGCGTTCCATATCCGAAGGTTACCGTTGTCCAAGATGGAGATCCTGCAGGTAAGAAGAACATTATATATGTCACTGCTGTAGCATTGGCTTTTTGCTGTGCACACACTTTACATTTTCTAGCGGTTTTAACAATGGTTGACTTTGCTGCAGTGTCTCTTATTAAGTTATGTTTCTATGCAGATGACGATGAGAAATAGGATTGCATTTTCAAGATGTGAATAATTCAGTACATGACTTTAAAATATCTAGGACGACATGCCCTTTCTACAATGGCCACCAGTGCTTCAAAAAAGGTCAAAAAGGCCTTAACACAAATTTGACATTTTCTTAATAATAGGCAAAAATGGAAATTGTGTCCTTAGAAGCTGCTTCTCTCGGAAATCAAGGGTGGACCAACTCATCAAAGCACACTGAATGCTAATTAGCTGAAATGCTGTGCTGAATCTGCAAACTGGAACAACCGCAGCCTGATTGTGAGGGGGGGGAGGGAATGTTGTCTAAAGATGTCGCCTGTAAATTGCTGTTCACCTAAAGTATCAAGTGAAATGAATTGATTAACTCACTGTTGTATGGCAGCACGTGTTTGAAGGAAAAGGATGATTAAAAAGGAGAAGTGTTTTAATCATGTTTATTTCCAGCTTAATTGAATACTCGATTCTGATTTCTCAATTTTTAAACTCCAGCGGTTATTATTTTTCACTAACAGACCGTTGCTAAGAAGAACAGGCTGTTGCTAAGGAGATGCACCGGACTATGCAGTCATATCAATCCCAATAAATACATATTGTCTGTTTAACATTAGATAAATTATCAGAATAAAACTTTGGAATACTTTTTTTAATATTAATGCTTATATTTGTGAAGAGCACTAAACTTTGGATTCATGATGGCTAAAGAAAACAAAAGCGCCAGAGAAGGAAAGAGGTTAAAAGACAGAGCGCTAGAAGTCAGAAAAACCAACAGAAGAAGACAGACAGGAAGGAAACATGTACTGAAACATTGTTATTCAACACATGTAGGAACGCCAGTCATATTTCTGTGTGGCTATGTCACTTAGAACGACCCAACAAGTAAGTTAAAGGTGGGGTAGGTCATTTTGGAGAAACCAGCTCGAGTGCGCTAGAATTAGAAAATACACAACCGGAAAAAATCTGCCACTTCCTTCAGAGACCCTCCTCCAACACACACGAACGCGCACATGACCAATGAGGGCACGAGATAAGTTTGTGCACAGATGGAAGGCTGACAGGCAGGTAGGCCATCCAGTTACTTTAGCCGGCTCAGATGATTGGTCGTGCTTTTTACAGCGCCACGGCTTCCATAGATGACCTTTTTTTATGTATTTTTTGTCAAAGCACTTTAGATATTCATTGCTATCGGGATGTTAAGAGCATTCCATGGAATATAACAAAAAGTGTATCTCGAGCCGGTTTCTCAAACAGTACCTACCCCACCTTTAAGGCAAGGTAAGTCTATTTATAAAGCACTTTTCAGACACAAGGGCAACTCAAAGTGCTCTCCAAAAACTTCAACAACAAATAAGAGGATTCCCAAGAGAGACACAATCCCTAAGAGATAGAAATGGAATAAAAATTACTTTTTGAAATACAGTAGATTAATAATGACCTCGGGAAACAGAACACAAAGGAAACAAAGTTATTGATTAAAGCAGAGGTTTCAGAAAAGCTTTTTCCCCCACTATCACATTACCAGAAAGTATTATTAACACTCATATTCCTCCATCTATATCCTCAACTGCAAAGCCAACCTATTATACAATCTGCCTCATTGACATAATAAACACATTACTGTATTAATGAACAGCAACACGGCCAACATCTAACATAACATATCCTGTATATCAACACACACGCTTTCTAGAGAAATGTCACTACCTTAAATCAGCTTCACATGATTCCTCTACTGCTCTTGATTGATTAAAAACACCCATCTGACAGGCTAAGCTAACTGACGCCATGACACAATTGAGCTGAAACAGAAAGAGTTAATAGGCAGAGAAGTGTAAGGTATGTGAGCGGGGTGTTTCTTGTTTGCACCAGTGATGCATTTAACTGGATGTAGTTGTGAAAAGCAGTTGATACCGTGTGACATGGTGTTACATCCCCCCCTGCTTCGCTGTCTAAATGGGGCTTCTTCAAGCGATAAGACAATGCAGAGACAGTTAGTATAACAGAGCATACTTCTAAAACCACACGGTGCTGCTGAGTGGAGGCTTTTGGTTTATGTCAGGCTGAGAGAAAAGTGCTGAATGCAAGTAGCCAACGATGACCATCAGTTACACGGGGGGGGCATATCGGTGTGTGGGATGGCCCGCAGTTAATAACATCAAACCTGGGGGCTGATACATTGAGGAAAAAGGCCCATTAAATGGCACCGCAGTCCGACAACTGGCCATAACCCTGAGCAGAGTAAGCACAATTCAAACAACTGCTGTACGTTAATTACATTGCATTGCTGGCGCTCTGTGTTTGTTGTCTCACGACTCGTGTTATCTTTAAAGGTCACCTATCATGCTAAATCCACTTTTTCATGTCTCTATGTGTCCAATCTGTGTAAAGAGATTATGAAAGTTTCAGGAAAAAAGATTCGCTCACTTTTTGTCCTGATCCATTTCTATAAAAACCTGTCTGAAAATGAGCTGATCAGATTTTGGCAACGTAACCAGCACATAGCTCAACATCGATAAATACCTTTTGTGTTTTGCATATTTCCTTTTCCCCAGGGACAAAGCAGCTATCATGTGACTTGTGTGCCATACATCTTGTAAGAGGAGGCCGCATGCGAGCACAATGGCTCATAGAGAGTCAAATCCTCCCGTGGAGCCAAGACCGGTCTTAGCAATTCAACACGTTGTCGAACTTCTTGTGAAGCCTCATAAAGATTGGGGAGGAATTTTCCTTTCACCAACAGTACAGAAAGTAGAGCAGACTGTCTGCATAAGAGATCATCATTTTACTCTGGATCTAATGAAGAGCAGTTCAGGTCAAACACAGTAGCGTAGCACAGAGGTGGTGAATAAGAGATGGAAGCTTAAATTAACACTTTTCAGTTTTGTTCCTGCCGTCCCTCGTCTCTGTCATCGCCCTGTCTGCGCGATGTGACCGTTATGTAAAGAGACATTTCCCACCTCCTTCCCTCGAGGAGCCAACGGAGGGGCAGGTATCAATAATTCACAGGTGAGATGAACACAAGAGCCACTCCTTTCATCTTTGACTTACACAGATTTAATGGACACAGCAATAATCCTCCTAAAAAGAGGCGATTATTTTGAACAAGGGGAGATGGCCAAGAGCACTCCTGTAATCCTAAAAAACACAGGTGTGTGTGTTTTGGGGGCGAGATCAAGCCTCTGAGGATGGGGCCTGTACGGCGTTGATCCTCCCTGCTCTGTGACAAGATGAAAGAGACAAATAACATCAGTCGCAGCGCAGCTATCACGGGCACTGTGAAGTGGAAATCGCAGGAAAAACAGTGTGGTCCAAAGTAAAAGGCTGTTTCTGTTATTTCCTTACATTCTCTTTGAGACGCTGTTAACAGATGCAGACGCTGCCTCTTTGTAAAGCTTCTTCACAATCAAAAAGGCACTTGAAAGCCTTGTTTTTGAAATATTTGTCTTTGATCTGTTTGATAAAGTCTACATTGTGAGAGGGAAACTATCACAATCCAAATAATGAGTCGCCAGGAAATTGTGTGTTGAGTGCAGCGGCTTTGAACTAAGTGCGGGTCTGGAATGTAGAGCGAGTTTCTAATGGCAGCTGCCGAATACTCGTGCTAATCATCTGAGCCCGCCGGCTACACAAAAATCCCAAACTTCCTAATCTATGAAGGGGCGTGTGCTCAAAAAAAATCCCCATACAAACAATGTGCCTAATCACAGATTAGATGCTGATTTTGAGGGTTTGGAGCAGCAGCGTTCATGAATACTTAGTGACTCCGAGATGCCACGGCTGATTGGTAGCATGACTGCAGGGTGGAGGCCTGTATTGGAGCCTCTACTTAATTAACAGGGTAAATAAAACCGGCTTGTGAAAATAGGGGTTAAGATTCTATCAGTGGGATTACTCAGCCATGAGACCACAGGAAGAGAGATCTTTGCAAGCTTACGGTGATTCCAGCTAATAATTAGTCTCAGCAAAGGCCTTTCTATACACAAAGACTGTTGCCTCAGTGCGCGCACCGCTAATCCAGCTCGCCCCCCGAAGCAGCCATCCACTACCAAATACCGGACGAGTAAATGGGAAAAGTGAGTGTGAAAGAAATACTGCAGGGTATGTGTTTGATTTTGTGTTTGCCTGCCACGGTAAGCTCACAGATAAGGTGAGGTATTGCTTTCTCCGACCCGCTTTGACCATCATCGACCTACCTGCAGGCCATGTTTCTAATCATAATTGTATCAAAACGTCAGTGTTGCTAACAGAACTCGAGGTGGACAGGCTGTAATGTGGCGAGTGCGCGGAGAAAAAGAGACGAGGTCACCATATCCTCTGAGCCGGGGACAAGGGGTGGGACCTAACTTCAGGTGTTGATCTATGCTCTTGACTGCTTTAAAAACCCTGAAGTGCATGGCGGGGGGAGGGGCGGCATGAGATAAATTGAAAGGCTGTCTCTCCTCAGGTTCCCCACAGTGTGCTGTTCTGGAGAGAAACGGCCTTGTCAGTGGCATAAATCAAACCCAGCTGTGGAGCAGAGACCCAGGACGCTAGAACCTGCCGAGCGCGATCTTCGACCGCGGTACAACTTCTCAGATGTCTACTTTATGCAGAATCATGACTAAACTTGAGTATATACGCTCTTTTTTCTTGTGAAGTTCATCAAGGTTAACCGTCGATAAGAAACCACACAGCAGTCCTGTTTTGTGTTTGTTCTTTCAGACAACAAAGAGATTGGCTCACTCTCCAGAACGAGGGACACCTGGGCATTTACTTTTGACAATTCTCCGATACAGGTGTAATTGATATTGATTTTGGCTGTACTCAGACCTGTACCAGTAGCTCTCACCTTGTCACATGGGTCATTAGCTGCAGCAGCTGATTGGAGCATTTCCACACGGCTCTATGAATGGGGATGATTAGCTTTGAGACTATTAGAAATGTAAAGCTGTGCAGAACTAAATCTTAAAGCCAAGGCAGAGTCAACCGAAGCAAACCCTTTTAAAAACAAGGGATACATCAAGCTATAAATGGACTGGCTGAACATAGCAAGGACCATAAATGTCATTTTCATTTTCATTTAACACAAGCAGCATGGCTTTTCGTCAGTTGTGTGACATCACTATGTATTGGCTAGTACTCTGAGGGTATAACCAATCAGAGCAGACTGGGCTCTGGTTTCAGACAGAGGGTGAAAAGAGGTGCTGCAGCACAGACAGAGAAAAGAAAAGAGCTTTTTGAACATTAAAGCATGGAGACACGTCCCAGTAGAGGAACACAGAACAAATATGAACCTGAACATGAGCATAAAACGTCCTCTGTCAACAAACCTGACCTCCAAATGATCAAAAGCATGACATAATCTTTCATTTAAACTTAAGTGTTGCTGTGATAACTATGACTGTTTATTGTCCACAAGTTGGAAGAAAATAAGCTGCAGGCAACACACATAGAGGTCCAACTAAACAAACAACAGCAGTCCTGAAAAACAGCATTAAATGTGACTACTGAGTTGAATCTTCCCTTCTTTGAAATCAAGTCAATTAAAAACCCTTTATTTGTCCCCTGGGGGGCAATTTGCAGAGGAGGCGTACACTAAGAGTAACACTAATTTAATGCACAAATACATATTTAGACAGCTGTGCTACACATATGGCAGTTGGTGAGATGGAGAAATAAAGTAGGGGTTAAAAAACGAAACGAAAAAAACCTAGGAGTTGTGCTTTAAATATGCCAGTGAGTCAGCGCTCAGCCTCATCACATTACAATGCATGGTCGCTAAAAGCAGGAGCACAAATCACTCCCTGGGTGTGAGGAGTTATTAGGCAGCTCGATTACAGTTTACCTTTCCAGTGTTACAGCTGTACAAAATCACTGTACCTTGCAGACAATTACCATCATTGGAATAGAAAATGCCCGACTGACAGGCATCTTTTGGAGGTGTCAATCAAAGCTCAACAACAATAAAACAATTGCCTCTGTGGCCACTGTTTCTGGGAGCTCTTGCTTCAAGACACAGCAATCGAATGAGAATGACTGACACCAAACATGCACTCATTCTCCGCGTCTCAACAAAGGCAAAAGCTCTGCCGCTGATAGCAGGGTTATGTGCTGTTTCTCTTCTATTGGCCCACATTAACATAGTAAGGCAACACTTGAAATGACTTTCCTTTTTGTTCACTGTGAAATGACAATAGTCTCCAGGGCAGCAGCTAGCATTAAAAAGCTTCTTTGGCAATATTGTTGCTTTATAAAAACACAGCCAGGGGACAGAGTTCAGTATTAATCTCTTACTGGATGAAATGAACACTACGTCTCCAGTGTGTATTATCATAATGTAAGCAGGGACAATCTTTCCCATAGCCTCAACACATGATTTATTTCCTTTTTTGCATTCCTTTTTTGATAGATACACTGGGAATTGTGCACTGCATTATAATACTAACACTCCCAGGTACAGTTTGTGAGGCAGTTTGGATATTGGATGGTCCATTCCAGGAATTGGTCGCAAGATTTATTTACTAAATAACGAGAAAAGTTTAGCCTTAATTTACATAATGCTGGGATAAATGAAATAAAACACACTTCGCTATCTGGTCTCATTTCAACAATAAAGGGGAAAAGTGTATAATGTTCCTAGGGGTGAAGAGATTGTTAACTTGTCAGAGCCTAATGAAAAAATAACGTTTTTTCAAGACATCCGTACAAATGAACCCTCTCAGAATAAATGTTGCGTAAAATTGTGCAGTTTTTTTTATAGGATGGAGTTTTAATGAAGTCGGTTGATTGAGAACGTCTTAATTCCCGCCAGCGGACCGCGATGTGATTGTGTTGGTAATTGCATTGCGACGAGAGGGGGTCTATAGGCTGGGCCCACTGAGAGGCTTGTGTATGAACTTCCAGAGGATTCCTTTAATCACAAATTGCTCTCCTGGTTTATTCCCCCTTCACACAGATATTCATCTCTTCTCGTGTGCTGAGGTAACCCTTCAGGAATAAAGAGCACACACATGTTCCACGGGAAATTGTCAGAGGAACCAAGATGGATTACTCATGCTGCGTCGGCGGATTCTCACTGTGAAAAATGATATCAGCCACAGTCTTCCAGATAAAACGAATCCCAGCGCGCCGTACATGGGATGCAGGCGGGTAAAGAGGGCTTTGACCTAATCTCAGCAAACATCTCAGAACTCACTTTATCTCGGGTGTGAGACTTATTTGAGTTTAGTCAGTCAGCAACATAATCTTTGCAGCGACGTGTTTTAACACCACTGGAGAAGGGAGAAACTGCGATTATATGTACTGTACTGATTGATGATAGGATCCTACAACATGATAATAAATAACATAATGATACAATTGTATTATTTTTGAATTCTTAATTAATTATTTTGTATTCTTATTTTATTGTATTTTAATTATTTTAGATTATTTTTGTATTATTATTTTATTTATATTTTATTATTTTTGTATTCTTATCTTTTTCTTTCATTCTTATTTTTAAATGTATTTATTTATTAATTTGTATTATTGGTCCTGTGTCTATTGACTTATATTCTGTATCAATCACAAAGCCATGTGTTACTTGGTAAGGGGGGGAGGGTATCGTTTCGAATTTTTGGTTTTTAAAGCACTTCATATTAAATGTTGTTTATGAAAATGGCTATATGAATAAATATTGATTGATTGATCAATAAATAAAGTGCTAATGATTGAAAGTATAGACTGTCTGTGAGTGATGCAGTGGTATGTGGGAGGCACGGCCATAATGGCTGCAAGGTAAATAGATTTATTAATCATTATTATGGTCCCTAAATACAACAACAAGTTTAATGAATGCTAATGATTCTGACTGAAAGGCCATCGTACAGTCTGTTCATCGGGGAAGTGTAAGAGGCACCAGAAGCATGTTAAATAGCTTACATTTAAAAATGTCAATACAGCTATAATGCATATGTTTAAATATAAAGCCAACCATTGTCAGTCATTCAGTAAAACCTCCATTTTAACTGATTTTTTTACTAGTAAGACCGAGCGTAGATGAATGCTTTGTGTATATGTTAGGGCCGTACGATTAACTTTTAATGTTACAAGAGAAAAGGCTTTCAGGATTAGGACTAACTGATGCGTTTAGACAACATACGGAGATCTCGGATGATGAGATTTGATGGGTTTGCTGACTGTACATTTCTCAGAATCTATAGAGAACAAGACAGAGTCTACAATCTGAACGAAAAGACATAAGAAACCAAACTCCCATTGCAAACTTCTTAAGCATGTGGAAAATGTGAAGTTGTACATGCTGGTCATTGCTGATTTGCTGAAATATGATTGGACAATAGCTGTTTGTGGGAGGAGTTTGGCAAAAGACACATGAGATATGAATTGGACTAGTCAACTAGGAGCGTTTGGACTTTGAAGCCTCTTGAACATGGGTCGTAACTGTCTATACAAACACTAGTCTATCATGTTTAAATAAAGCATGCTGATGCACCTGCATGGCATAAAAAGGTACATTTGATGATAAGGGTTCATGCCTGAGTGAAGGAACTGAGAGAAGGAACTGCTAATCCCTTCTTGTTCAACTATCTATAAAGTAGCCTATGTCAGGCAAATGTGATCCATCCTTGCAAAATGGCTTCATCTAATCCAAATTGATCTGATGACAGACGGTTCAGGAACATTCGGCAAAAAATGGTAGACGCAGAGAAAACTGAGTGGTGTCATTTGAGTTTTTAGAACAGGCGAGGGCAACACATTCTGGCAAAGCCTGACAAACTCTTTCAAAAGCTCGACCAGTTGAAAAAATATCTACAAAAGGGAAAATTGGACGATCACTCGCCTAATGCCAGAGTTTCTAAAAGTAACTGGCCACAATTTTAGTAGGATTTTTCAACCTTTGGAGACAAATCTCTCTATGGTAGATGAAACATGCCTGGATAACATCTTATCACATAACATTATATATTCCCTGTCACAGAGCATTAATCCTGTGAAATCATCAGGTTGGCTTACCTTGGAAAGATGCAAATCCCTTTAATATTAGATCCATAAAGTCTAAACTAACATCATCTACCGCGTGGTTATTCAATTCAATGGCCTAAAGCAGTGTTTCTCAAACGTTTTCATACCAAGGACCACTTAACCAATAAAAAAACACTCGCGGACCACCTAAATCCACAAATATCCCAAAACACATCGTTTTTCTAGAACAGATTATAAATCGCCTGAAAATGGTACAAACAAGTGACAACATGTGTGACAAAGGTGTTGCCCTGGGCTTTATCATGCAATAGAAAGTGAAACTTAAGCTCGTTCCATTGCGGATATATTCCCGCGAGAGTGCGGAAAACTTAAATGTATTTATTTATTTCAAATGTGAAATGTTACCAATATACGCAAGGACCACTAGGGGGCGCTCACGGACCGCCAGTGGTCCGCGGACCACACTTTGAGAAGCAATGAAGAATAAACGTTCATGATTAGGATTTCATGCTAAAGTCTGAGTAAAATAACTTGTGGTGTCCTCTTGCACTTGAAAATATGCCTACGACCCACACTTGACAGACAGCAGTGAGACACGTTGAGATCATGAGCTACTTCTAAATTGATCTGATGGTCACAGCGTGTCACACACATGGTGCAGTCCCCCCTGCTTAGAGCCCAACATATATCAAACTAGTGATTCATATTCAACTGACGGGAAGTGACATTGGCAGCCCAATGGTCAAGGGCTAAAAGAAGAAGCAGAAAATAGCTGGTATCAGGAAGTCTTGCAGTTTTGCTAATTGCTTTAAATAAAATCAAGCCGTATTTTGTCATATGGGTTGAGTAGTTGACAGCCTGAAGTAGTTATTTTTTGCATACAGCTTTCAATGTTAACCTGTTGACCTTTCAAGATCATTATCGCCATTTTATAGAGAATTTTCTTTTACCAATCCTTCTTCTTTCGTGTAACGTCAGAGGTCCAACTCGGTGTCGTGTTGCCATCTCTGGTCCTACGTCGAAGAGGCTGGCTTCCGAGGGTGGTCTATATAAAGGGCAGGTGGTTATTATATGTTCGGCAGTCTGTTCAGGGTCACCGCACTCGCATGCAGCACTGTCTGCCAGGCCCCACTTCTTCATTGATGTTAGATTAGATTATAATCTTTAATGACCACACAGCCAGGCTGGTGGAATTCGTGTTCAGTGCAGATTATTACAGCTTGTTCCATACAATGTTTTGAAGCGACCGACCCCAGTTCGTAGACGGTTTAGTGTGGTCCATTGCCGGCGTGGTAGCTAACAATCCTTAAAAGGTTATGTTTCCAGATCGTTTTTTGTCAGCAGGAGTACGGGAAAACTACTGGCTTCATTCTCATGAAACTCATCATAAGAAGGTATGAAGGGCGAGGCCAGAACTCATACAATTATGAAGCAGAACTAAATTACTTTCGTAAACATTGGGAGGTCATTTGTGCTGCATTCACGTCAGCAGGAGTACGGGAAAACTACTGGCTTCATTTTCAGGAAACTACTATAAATGTAAGAGTGTCTGATGACCCATTAAATGATGAAGCAGATCCAAATAACACTCGTAAACGATGGGAGGTCATTTGTGCTGCATTCACTTCATCAGAAGAATCGGAAAAATGCATTCCCATTTGGGAAATTCAAGTGAATGAACCCAATGAAGTTGGAAACAGCTCCCCACTTGTTTAAACGGTCAACACATCCTTTTTTGTTTACGCTAATTTGTTTACACATTATAAATGAAGGCTCATGAACACACAAAAGAAGGGAGACCAACTTCCGTAGTTGCTAACTGGAACTATCCAAAGAACAAACAAATGCACCACTGGCGGTAGCAGAGGCACACGCTCTCCAATGGCCGCTCTAAAATACTTTGATTAATTATCTAGCTAGCCGTTTACCTGACGTTCCCTCCTAAAGAAACGTAGGACTTTGGGCAGCGCTGAGGTTTCAACCAGCCGATGAGATTATTTCCACTTCCTGAGCAGCTCTTACTCTGAGACGTGTTGGGATAAATAAAACATTCACAGTAATCTGCTATGCGGATGTGTGTGCTAGCAGGCACCTCTGAACATTGTTGGGTGTTTGTCTGCAGCTGCCAGGATCAGCAAAGCACTAATCCTCCGTTTGGGGAACTCCACTCTTGTTCGTGGCTCTTTGAAGCTACAGCCAGGGTGGAGAGTTGTAGGCACAGACAACATGAAAAGCACCAGTCAGCTGTCCACGGCCGCCTCGTCAGGTAGTGCAACTTTCCTCTCGGCAAAGTAATGAAATCCTTCTGGGTACACATTCAGTATTCAGGCATGGCTCTGCTAACCTCCGCAGAGAGGCAACACTCTTCACGAACAGATGTTCAATTAGAGGCAAATGAGAAAATTAGAGATCTGATGAGAAAAAAAAATTTGAAGTGACATTTAAACATGACAAACAATGTTTGTAATAAGAAAAACAGCATGCAGCCTGAGAATGAGGAGACTGAAATAGCAGTGCTGGGACATCCATTCACACGGATCATTTAATCACCATCTTTATTAATACACCGGTTCCCGTACAGCGCTTATTAATTCCAAGTCCTCGTAAAATTAAGCCCTGAGACATGTGATGAGACTCTTATTAAAATCTCCTTTAAACAGAACAAAGTCTTCGTGTAAAGATAAGACGATAAGTAAATTAATACAACGTTGGCTGCTTTGCCTCTTCCACAGTTTTGGTAATCTCCTGACGCTGGTTCTTTCTGGAGTGGAGAGCAGATGGACCAATACACGGAGATCACTCTGCGAGACATCTCTTCATTTACGTGACAGCCATGCTTATTCGCTCTGCCAATATGGGAGGGATATACAGTATGCAAGAGGGACAGTTTACCACCGGGTCGTGACTACAGATGCAATCTGGCAGAATCCAGCTATAGCAAGTGTTGCACTCACAAACTAATGGACTAATCAGCATCCAGGCCACATCCAGATGCCCTCTTGTGTCTTCTCACTTTAACTCAGTGAGCCAGTCAAAAGCTCTCAAGACTTAAACTCGCACCTACAGCTCAGACATTAACCGAAACCACTTAGCGCTATAAACGCACCTAGCAGATGATTTGGAAACAGCTCCAGGCACAAAATGAGTCAGAGAACATCCTTCGGTAGTAATTTCTCATGCTCACTGATTCACGCGGCACGCTCACTCTTAAATGTGTGTGTGTGTGTGTGTGTCAATAGTTTGGCAAAAGTAAAACGCTGAATTAGAGAGGACTGTGCACATATCTGAGCTCAATTCCTGATATGTGATGAATAAAACAAGATGTATGGGTAGAAGCGGGGGCCGACATTCGAGGCCACTTTCCAGACAGCTTTTGAATTGAAATTAAGTTAATTGCGCATACTTGGCCCATTAGTGTGTCAAGCTACGTGCATGTTGCCACTTTGAGACATGCTAGTGTTTTCTTCATTACAAAATATAGACATAGCAACATTTAAAAAGTTGAATTCACTATTCAATGAGACATAGAGCTCAAAGAATGATGGTTATTTTAAATGAATCCTCAACTCCTCAAGGGGAATAGGCAGTTAGACAGGTGTGTTACACCGCTGGTGTTCACTTAATTACCTTTGCCAAGGACCTTTATCTTTTCAGTTTGGTTTCTGGATTGTTTGTCTCTTTTCTTGCAACAACTAAGGGTCTGATTTGCATGAAACTTGGAGGAAGAGGGCAGCAAGGGCCACGAAAGAACCAATTACATATTTTAAAGGCAGATATAGGCATTAACATTCACTTCCGGGAAAAGTTCTAAGCTCTCCAATTGACCTTTTTTCGGTTAATCTGCAATATTTTTCCTTTAATGCTAATAAAAACATATCAATGGTGTTTGTTTGGTCACGTATGTTATTACCAAAAAAAAGGAATGTTATTTTTGCTGTTGTTTTGTGATTTCAACACATTTGATTCTGTGTGTTGAAATTAAAATCCCAGTCATAAACCAGGCTATCCTAATCTGTCGTTAGCCTAGCTGATTAGCTTCCACTAGCGGGTGGAATATAGTCTCACAGCTCGATGTTTGAAAGGGACAGATTTTACGCTAGCTAATTGCTAAAGTGCTATCTTGGCTTTTCTTTCAGGTTCAAATACAAAACTCTGCATATTTTTGCCTTTTTACACATCAACCACAGACACCATTCTGGGCAGTGATGCCACAACTTTCTGCCATCTGGCCCGAAGCCAGTCGAGTAAACATGTCTAGTCTTAAGCCTGGTAACTGTAGTGTTTTCTGTAAACCATGGCTGTCCCAACTGATCGTCTGAATAAGCAGTGATTTACTCGCAATGTGGGATGAAGACACAGCTTGTTTGTACTGACCCAGCATGAATGCAGTGATGAGTAAGGCAGTGTTGACTGAGATGCGTTAAACCACTAAAGAGGGTGTCCTTTCTAACAAGATTAGCGTTTATGTCTTACCAACAAATATCCATGTCCAACCAATAAACACAGTTTTTGATCACTGGCCAAGCAGGCCACCGTTTGCTTTAGGATTTATCAGTGTATTTACTTTTAGACAAAGATTAAGCACATTTACCAAGAACTAGCTTGGTCTACTTAATACAAAAAGGTGAAAACAAATAACATTTTCACCTACCACTGTTATAAAAACCCTAATTTTCTGATGTGTACCTTTAAACAAATATATAGATAGAATAATATGTTCACCTTATATATGAAAAGGCTCTGACCCAAGGTGTAATTTCCCCTGGGGACAGTTAACAAACTTCCCCATCACTTTTTAAAAATTGGCTGATCCAACTACTTTACTTAAAGGTCTCATGTCATGCTTTTCTGGTTATTAACCGTCCCCTTGTGTGTTATGAAGGTCGTTATGCATGTAAACGGTCTGCAGAGTCAAAAACCCTCAAAGTACACCATGTAGCGAGTAAAACTCTAACACAGAAAATACCTGTCTATGCTGCCCCAGAACGCCTCGTTGGAGATTTCTCTTTTTCCATTTGTTTCCCAAATGGACCAATCCGCGAAGCTCCTCACACACCAGGACCTTTAGCGTACATTTTCAACTAACTGGGAGTCCCATTGACTTGCATAGAGCTCCCTGGTTGGTAATAGACGAGTTAGGATGGCGGAGAAATGCTCTCCGCAGACCCATTCTCACAGCGTTATAAACCTTTTTCTTTCTCAATATCAAGACACACTTATTGTTTTTACTTCGGCTGTGAGTGTGTGTGCTCAGGATGAGTTTCGCGCTGTCTCGCTGCATCGCCGACCCGGAAACCACACCAGTAAGCCAGCTCACTGAGCAGCGAGCCTCGCAACGTCCCGACCAATCGGAGCACACTGGGCTCACAGGGAGGGGGGGGGTCGGAGCTACAACAAGCCGTTTAGGACAGAGAGTGAATACACATACTATACAGAGATGCTGTTTGAGAAACCAATGTGAGTTTGGAAAATTGCAGAATATAAATCTATTCTAGTAGACCTCAACGATGGAATTATGATCAGTAGAAATGGCCATGACATGGGACCTTTCGGTATAATAAGAAAGGAAAGAGGAATATTGTGCTGCTAACTAATAAATGAAAACACATTCTGTAAGGTTAATTTGCTCAATGAGTAAACAAAAGATGCAATGTTAATATAGATTCAATCAAGTGTATAATATGCATTGTCATAAGCTAAAGAAATCCCCTACTCATTAACTCATGACAACAAATCATACCTGCACTGATCAATATCTTTAATAATTACTTGACAGTTTTTCCTGATCTTTGAAAATATGCTCAGTTCTCACCCATAACATTACATTTAGCTGACGCTTTTATCCAAAGCGACTTACAATAAGTGCATTCGACCAAGAAGACACAACCTTGAAGAACACAGAATCATATAAGTATCAGGTTTCATAGAGCCAAAACATTTTAAGTGCTACTCAACTGGCTTTAGATAAGCCAGCCCTTTATTAGTATATAAGTGCTTTGTTAGTATATAAGTGATTTTTAAAAGAAAACAAATTATATTGTCAAAGTTGAGTCGAAAGAGATCAGTTTTCTTACAATGCTTACAAGTGTACATATTGAGTATCATAACAACAATCTTCTGATCCCTTATTTCCCCGCCACTGTTCAGTGCAATGTGACACCCTTTGTTCTGACAGTTTTACCAAGACAAGCCATGCTTTATGAATCCTAACACGGCTGTTATTTTGACATGTTTTCCCATCTCTATCTTCCCACTCTTTCTAAAAGCATCTTTCCTTTATGTTTCTTTCCACGTGCCATGGGACTGTACATATCCAGCCGTTTGAAACCGCTAATCTGGGGTGGAGAAAAAAAACTTTGAAGAGATGTTACCTTGGCAACAAGCTTCCTGTACTAACCTTGTTCAAAGATGTCACTGAAACGGTTAAAACTCCCAGGTGCACAGCGACTGCTCCAGCTAACACTGGTTTCACACAGTGCACATTTCCAATAGGCGTTTAACAAAATAGAAGTTTTCTGGCTTGAAGGGAAATAAAGAGTGTTTAAACATTAAAGTGTTCTTAATTTCCTTTAAATGGGTCGCTACAAGACATAAAGCAACACTGAGGATCCACTGCTCATGTCCTTAGAGTGGATAGTAGTCAATAAACCATTACAGTACCATCAGCACCATTTCAGGCCCTATAGAGCGATCACAGAACTATTTCTACTCCCATTGAAGTCACAGAGATAATCAGAGTTAGCTCACTGTATTTCTGACACAAAGTTGCTTAAGGTATTATTTTCCTACATTTATAATTTTAACGTACGAGATAATATAGTTTGTGGACACCTAAATATATATGTTTTTGATTACAGACAAACAAGATATACAAAACAGCATGATGAGATGACGATAGCAGAAAAACATATCTAAATAATGAAAAACAAAATAGAATACTACTTATAATGATAAAACAAAGAAAAAACAGAGGTAATATAATTCCAATACACCGGTACACCCAAGAACCAAGAGGACACACATGCAATGCAACACACATATGTATTTCATATAATCACACTTTTAAACAGAGCTAGTTTTGTCCAATTTCATGTTTTGTTGTTTTGTTTTTTACAAAATAAATCAGCTTTGAAATGTATTTATAGAAATAAAAAATTCAGATTGATTGAGCTTTAACCCTCCTGTTGTCTTCGGGTCAAATCTGACCGATTTACTACTTTCATCAATCATAATTTTTTCGTTTTACATTCGATTGCATTAAGGCTTCATGATATCCTTCACAGTAGACATTTGAACATATACAATGCTGATCACCATCTTCATTTAATTTTGGATGATTTAGTCAACTTGGTTCCCGGTCACACACACACACACACACACACACACACACACACACACACACACACACACACACACACACACACACACACACACACACACACACACACACACACACACACACACACACACACACACACACACACACACACACACACACACACACACACACACACACACACACACACACACACACACACACACACACACACACACACACACACACACACACACACCATGTATACATCACTTCAGGGGACATTACATTGACTTACATGCATTTCCTGGAGACTTATCCTAACCTTAACCATAACCAACACATGCCTAACCCTTACCCTAACCCTAATCCTAAACCTAACCAAGTCTTCACCCTAAAAGTAATGATTCCCCTCATGGGGACCTCCATTTTGTCCCCATAAGGGAGGCGAGTCCCCACACGTGACTGTGTAATCAGATGTAGGTCCCCACAAGTATAGTAATGCTAGGCCACACACACATCTCACACACACACACACACACACACACACACACACACACACACACACAGAACAATTTGACACATTTCCCGCTCTTATGTGCCCATCCCCCCACATGGATCACACCTGGCACACGCAATACATGTTCAGTGTCTATTCTTTGTATATTTACTGCAGTTTTTCATGTACACCAGTAGTCTGATACAATATGTACAGTTTGAAAGGGTGTTAAATGAAATTTGGTGATGATTAATGGGTTTTGTGTTAATGTAATAGCAGTTAAAACAGGACCGGTCAAATTTGACCACGAACACCAAAGTAAGGGCGGGAAAACGAACACAATAGAAGGGTTAAACACAGTGGCGGCTGGTGGAAATGATTTTAGGTGGGGCTATTGTAATGGTGAATAAACCACACGGGGAACATTTTGAGAAATGACCCCTTAAATTATGACTTCTGGTGATGTTAGAGATATGAGAAGACTGATCAATACCTCCATAATCTTCAGTGTGGTTAGCTATGCATCTTCCAAAACTTCCAAATACCTTGTCCTGGACGTAGTTTCTACAGTAAACTGTGCAACAGTACAGTAGGCCCACACAAACTGCAGAACACCGGTTCTTTGGGAACACTCAAATTATTTAATTCCCATTTAAAATCAGGAGACTAAATACGAACATTATATGCAGACACAGACGTGGTTCGGAAACACAGAAATATTAGAAAACAGACCATGAAGGCAAAACATCGAGTTTGATGGATGCTGTCAAAACTCAACTACAATAATATGTGTCTGTGTGTGTGTGTGTGTTTATTTATCACGGGCACATAGTATCTGTCCCCGGCTGTTTGAAGAGCAAGCATGGGAAACAAAAGACAGCGTTTACCTGTTTGCATCCAGCTAGTCACACACACAGTTACACAGTTCAATTATGTAATTGACATAATTAATAGATAGTTTAGCTTCTCACCATCATTTGCTGTGACCCACTGATGTTAACGATCGTAACTGAAAGGCTGCCTGTCAAACGTAAACATTCAGCCACGTGACTCGCAAACTCTCGGGAGAGTTTTATACAAGACGGATCCTTTCTAGCCATAACCCTGCACGGGGCGCTGACATTGGCGCCCGATGATCATCAGATTTGACGACGCTGGTTGGCTGAAATTATGTTTCGGAGGCATCATTTACAGATAGCAACAGTCAGCTGCTAGCGGCTGCTGCTGCACTGGTTGAGGGCTCCTCTCTTAGCGCCCAGACGAGAGAGGGTAATGATAAACGGGCAAGGCTTATCAGTAACTTTAGACATCGTAACACAATTTTAAACGAGATTTTATTGTAGATTATACATCTTATTGATACCAATTATATCATATTTACCTTGTTCATTAAAAATAAAAATATATTTTATTTTTTATTTTTTTAAATATATATATATTTTTTTTAATGTGGGAAGAGGTGGGGCGGCGCCCCTAGCGCCCCTATGGGCCGGCCGCCACTGGTTAAACATATAACCAACACAATAATTGAATGAGTTTCTGAATGTCACGGAAGCTGTCCTAATTTCTGGCTCCGTCGAGAGCTCGGAGAATGTTAATGATGTATTATTGAACGTGAAATCATTTAATAAATGTCATTTACTCAGCAATTATTTTCAATTAGTGGAAGCGAGTTGGGATTTGAAACAAACAAATAAATACATAAAGATATTTAGGTGTCTATTTATGATGTACTTTTTGCTGTGCACTTATGGACACAGTGGGAGCTCTACTGGCCTTTTACCTGGGGAACAGTTTGCCAGGTGCAGTTCGTTCTCTCCTCGGCAATTATAAAACACATAAAGGACCAACTTCTGCTTCCCCGGGAGATCTAGCCACCGGCAGGGATCATATTTGGTCTCTTGTCAAAAAATATAGATTTTTGTATTTGATGCATTACCTTGAAATATAGCACAATAAAAGAAAATAACATTTTAGCATAACGCATTTGCATCACATTGCCATATCTCAAACCTATCTCCGACGTGTGACCTTTTGGACCGCGCTTACTAAATGGGATTGCCATGGATACTCGGATATGTTGAATTTCTTACTGTCCTTCAACTCCTTGGGGAGGACAGTGTGAATACTAAAATGCAAAACAATTATGTGACATTTAAATATTTCCCATACATTAAGCATTATTATTATTACATTATTACAAGTCACTCTCGTAATTTATTTTATAGGTCTTAATCTTTTTTTCATTTATTTCTGTTACCGATAGGTTCACTCTGTTTTATGGGATTTGATATTGTTGCATCGACTCAGTTGTCTTGTGTCTTGTCTGTCAGAGAGAAACCATTATTTTAATTATCATACATTTAACCTCCTTGTGTCAGTTAACCTGATCAAATGTTATATTTTGCTGCTTTTTTACAAATAATCTGAGGGGAATTTCTTGTCGTTTATTTTTAACTTGTGATGTGTCATTTTGTAAAGCACTTTGAGTTGTTGCATGTGTTGTATGAAAAATGCTATATAATTATAGCCCATCTTCTGAAATGCACACAAGGCAACATGTATTTTCTGTGCATGTTGCGCTTGAAAAAACTAAACTGGGGGGGGGGGGGGGGGTTCTCCCTCTCTGCCACACCCAAAGCACCCTAATGCCTCCCTACAGCGGTAAACATCTTCTTCAAAGGATTGAAGGATGCAGCGCAAATATTTGCATGACTGCCAAAGCCGATAGAGATGAATACTCTTTAAAAAGATGGTGTTTAATGCACAGGGAACAGCAATCAGGGCGTCAGCACATTTCTGCGGCGGCTCACGGGAGAACGGTTGATAGAGTGTGTCTGGTGTGAGCGGCCAAACACACGTGATTTCTTCCCGCTACTGACATATTGAAATGGCGTGTTTTAAAAAAAAAGGCTGCTCTTTGTGGCTGACACGGCCCACTTACACACTCATCAGAAAGCCCTGCTCTGCGCTCTCAGCTGCTTTGTTCCAGCTGATGTCATCTAAACCTCGTCCCTGCAGGGTTGTCTGGGGTAGATAAGACCCCCCCCACCCCCACCCCCCTCCACTGGTCCTCTGCAGGAAAAAAAGGGGGCTGCTGCTATGGAGATGGATTACCCAGCTGGTGACACTGGTTCCCTTTCCGCCGAAGCCACTGCGGAGTGCTATAACGCAATTAGGGCAATTAATCTTCAACAAAAAGGGGTTCACAGCTTCCTCTTATAATTTCGAAACTCTGTGCAGGTGCATAACTAAACAGAGCTGCTCAGACATGCATGTGTACACAGGCTGTACAGGCAATTTTCTGGGATTCATTTATACAGAAACAAATATAACTAACAAGTAAGAAATACAACACTACGGCTGATGTGTGAAACCAGGATGTTGTTTGTCCCATCATTTGCAGTTATTTGCATCCGTAGCCTGCTTTCATTAAAGTCTTGCAAAACAGCCAACAGGACAAGGATGAAGGTCAAGAGATCTCTACCTTTTGTAACTTAAAGCCCAAAGTATTTCAAGAAATCAATCAGGAATAAAGAACATACTGTAACAGAAAAGTCAGTGTACAGTATACTGGGAGCTATAATTACATGAATATTCTGTTTACCCTCAACCATCACTTCCTGCCATTATTTATCCAAATGTATTGTATTTATGGTCATGTTTCCTCACTTTGTGCTTTGGAGCTTAAACGGATGTGTCTTTGAACCAGGGTCGGTTCTAGGGGGGGGGGGGCAGTGCCCCCTAACACTGACCTCTGACCCCCATGTGGCCCCCCTAACAATGAAACGTTTTTTTTTAATGTTAAATGTGTTAGTGCAAACATTGCACTATAACTTAAGCTGAAGCTAACAGTAATAACTATAAGATCTATCTGAAATAAATAAGTGTACTGAAACAAATACCAATAACTGAATTGTATTGTTTTCTTATGCGCAATTACTTCATACTGTCATACTTCATTTTCGTCCTGCATTTATTGTGCCCCCCTCAGAAAATAACTGGCCCCCCAGTGCCCCCCCCAGTCAAATTGGTCTAGAACCGCCACTGCTTTGAACACGTTTTTATTTAAAATGTTGCGTGACTGCATCCGAGGGAACGTTAGCTAGCTTACATTAGTAAATAATGTTGCCAGATTTGATCAAATGTGTAACTGAGGCTTCAACATTTTTGGATTTTAAGTAAAACATGACTCACTGACACGCCTAAAACGTACCCAAATCAGATTTTGTTCTTGTTTTGGCTAACCAACGTTGTTATATTCGTATCAAAGCTTTGGTCTGATCCTTTCTGTTGTAGCTTACTTTTACAAAATACAGTAGGATCCCATTTCCATATTTTGCCATCTGGAAACTAATTTAAATGAGGGAGCGCTGACTAAAACCATTTGGTTTGGTTTTCATCAAATTATCGTACATTATGGCTATTGATTGTACTTTGATAAATGCTGCGAAAATATTAATATGTACTTTAATTTGATATATATATATGTGACTTCTTGATCACATTTATACATGCTAAATAACTAGCTTTATAAATGAACCCAAAACCTTTGATTTGTATTAGTTTTATTGAATGAATCCACAGGAAAGTACCCTCACAGACCACAAGTTGACGCTCTGGCGGACCCCTAGTTGAAAGCTTTACCTACAGGCAGAACAGCCATTTGTTGGTAAGCTAAAAAAAACAACTGTGAACAGCTGTTCTCCAGATAAACAGGACAGATGCTACACATTTTTATTGTGTGGCATACAACACATGGGTTTGTATTTGTGTGTCACAGATGCGATAAAAGGGAGATTATAGGAAAGAGAGTAAGGGGGAGCCACACATTCAAAGGCTCTGCTGGCATGTGTTTCCAAACTCTGCAAATAGTCTCTTCCCTTCCTAGCTAGCGATACAGTCTGGCATCATGGCAACACTTTTGCTTTTAATGCAATACAGCTGGGACTGTTGAATTTTGTGCCTCTTTCTTCTTAATTTTGGAGCTGCTACAGGTGGTCTGAGCCAAATATCATTTATTTAAGGTGAGTTAAAGCATTATGACATATTTTGGAACATCAAACAGTATAGCAGAACAAAGACAGAGTTAAAGAAATCCATCTACTAATTGTCTATTTTCATGTTTCTCTGAGAGCACCAAATAACTAAATGGCTGCAGTATAAATCCATCACAGTAACAGAATAATTCCCTTGTTTCTATTATTTAAGAGTTATTATAGAGTTACACTTTGATGATTCAAATCTTGAATCATTAATTTTTCCTCACAGCAGTTGGTCATTTTGTGATTTATGGTTGGGATAAACAAGAACACCAAAGGACAAGTGCATGCAGTGGTAGAATTTCCGAAAATACAAAGCACCTACTTAGCATTGGGACACGGCCATTTCATTTATCATGCCAGGAGGACGTCTAGTCGTGTCACACCAAAGACAAATGTGAAATCAATCTGAGCTATGAATTCAAAACAACAGGGAGAAAATGGCCCAGGTGCTGAGAGGTTGAAATGTTTGATGGCATTGACACAGGGCGAGTGAAGGGCACCAGCAGCGAAACCACTATGCAAATTCCACACCACTTTGTTTGACAAGCAGCAACACTGCTTTGTGTACATGCAAAGGCTGGCAAGACAGTGAGCACACAACCGCTGTCAGAGCAGAGTCATGCTAGAGTGGTGACACCCGATGGATGACCCCTGGCTGCGATGAGGCTACAGGGCCAGACTTCACACTTCATTCAGACACACACACACACACACACACAAACAAACACAGTGGGAAGTGTATCTCATGTAGCACACGTCGCACCCCAGGGGTCAAATACGGCAAGACACTAAGATCGCCCTCTGTTCCACTGAAAACGGGGTGTCAGACGTTGAATAATTAGATTTCGTCATCCCGCTGAGTTGAAAAGTTCTAAGCACTTAGTTAGAACACAGCAAACCTCATAAAGTATTACTCATTTAGTCTTCATGCAGGTTTTCCCTATGCTGATCTAACCACATCTGACAACAACATAAAACATCTCCTCATGCATCCTGCAAAAAGAAAGGCCAAAGTGACTGGAGGCTTTTGGTGTAATTTAAATTCAATACTTTGTGACATCTAAAAAACGTGCTGGCTGTTTGAGTTAAAAATGGTCATTAAAAGCAAGCATTTCATATATTATGGAAGAACAGAAGACAAGTCACCATGGGACATCATCATAAACCCCATCACTGCAGCCAACTCTATGGGACAATTCTGACAGAACAATTAGGCAAGGACCTCCTGTGACCAAGTAGTCTGGAGCAAAGTAAGACATCTTTCAGCACTGCTTTGTTGGATATGTGTTGGAAGCAGTGACGAACCGTCAGGGCCTTCAAGGTATTCAGAGAATACCCTGGAACACTCAGATAAAACAAACAAAAAATCGATTTACTTATATAAATAAAATGTAATTAAATGTATATAAAATGAATAAATGAGAATGGTATCCGTGTTGTTGATCTGTAATATTACAGTGTTACGTTGATTTGTTTGTCCTTCTCGGACCATGCACTTCGCATTTCAGTGGTTTTGTGTTAGAAAAGAAAGCAACCAATCAGATCTGTTTCTGGGTCTCTGGGTAGAATATCCTTCAACCAAGGTATTCTACATCCTTGATCGAATGCCCTGGCCGTTGCACTGAATGAGAGCGTACGTTTGGACTGACAGTTTGATCAACCAATCATAATTGATTTGTAGCCAATGGGCGTGTTCTTTCAGAGTTCCCCTCGGTTCCAGGGTATTCTAGAAGGCCCGCTAGTTAACTGGCTCGAGACAGAGGATCCAGATGAATGAGACGAAGCAATTCATGCCGTTTTATTGTTTTTAACGTTGAAATGACAAGTGCAACAGGTGAACATGAAGTTGTTGCAGAATTGTTGTGAGTACCCCTTTTCAAGACGACCATTCAGTGAAAAGACGGACATTATAACGCCGGGGGCGGCGGTCGGCGGTGTGTGTGTCTACAGAAGGTCCAGTTGTGATAGACACGGTTCGCCACTGGTTGGAAGGTCAGTTGTAAATACAACTTACATAAGTTTGAAGGCTTGACCGACACTATAACACCACATTGAACAGTTTACTGTGAACACTACGAGAAAGGATCAGTATTCGCAAGTATTTTATGTTTTACTATTGTGAGATAAAATCATGAACTGTATACCAGAAGAGGACTTGGTCAATCTAACGTTGCCAATTGGTTTGTGGACCATGTTTGAAGCCTTGAGTTTGGCCATACTACCATCCTGGTTTTTTGAAGTCACCATCTTGGATGTTTGGAGTCGCTAACTTGATTTTTTTGGAACCAAGTACAACAGAATGCTTAGGGTTAGGGTTCAACCCAGTCTCACGGCATTTTGTGTTATAGTCACAAAATGTAATCTATTGATTCGTGTTCACCAACAGGATTTTCCCATTTTATTCGTGTCACACAGAACGATTTTAAAAGCAATGTATTTCTATTGGTAGTATGTTTCGTGCCTGCACAAATTAGAAGGAAAAAAATACTTTAAAAATACAGATTTCAGTATTCTGAGGCTCTGAGCCACATTTATTTTCCTCGTGGACGGCAAAAAAAGTCTGACATTATACAATTTAAAATAAAAACAATAATCGTGGCTTGATATTGAGTAAGAACATGTTTTTATGAACCACACAAGACCAAGACCCGACCGGACAAAAAGACGTGGCGCAGGCACGAAACATACTACCAATAGAAATACATTGCTTTTCTGTGTGACACGAAAAATAAATGGGAAAATCATGTTGGTGAACACAAATCAATAGATTATATTTCGTGACTATAACACGAAATGCCGTGAGACTGGGTTGTAGGGTTAGACAGCTAACGACACACAGTGAAAGTATTGTAGTTCTAGGACTCATACCCAGGTAGCCAGTACCTAAAGTATACCCTGCTTAACCGTCTTATCTTTTCATAATAATAATAATACATTAAAGTCAACATCATTCTGTATTGCAGACAAATCCAAACTAATGACCAAGCCCATAACCTCATTAGGAAAATGTTTACCGAGGTACTAATTCAATCGAGAAATAAATAGGGTAATTTTCTCATAGACTTCAATTAAATTAAAAAAGATGGCACAAACAAACAGATTATACGCATATAGGTACAGACAAATTAAGATCACTTTCCCTTCCAACTCCACACATTTGCATTTTTGTATTCAAGCAACCAGTGGAGGTGCACACTGCTCCAGATTTAAGAGAACGAAGATTTGAGGCACTTTTTTCAACACCGAAGTTGCCCATTGTAAATCAACAGAAATGCAGTTATAAAGTAATGTGGGCTTATCTTAATGGTATTGAATTGGTTAGTGCAGATAATTGCAAGGTAATCCTGCTGTGTTGCCGAACTGGCCCAATGAAAGTTGGCTAAGTTTTGTTCACAAAGTGCTCTCGTTTGTATGAACAGAAAAAGTGAAAACCGAGAACTGTTGCCATACATCGTGTGTGACGGGTGGCGCAGTGGTCTGTGGGTTTGATCATCAGTTTGAAAGGGGAGTGACATACAAAACTTGAAGAAACCCGCTCCCGCCACCACTGCGTCAGGCCGTTGTGTCCTTGGGCAAGACACTTCACCCGAATTTGCTCCTGTGGGTAATGTCCACAGTACATGTATAATACCAATGTGTACTTGTAAAAGCGCCCCGATGACTTTGAGGTGTGAAGATGGCCGGTGTGGCGCAGTGCGCTGTGCAATGATTATCAGATCAAGGGGGTGAAATCGAAACCCGCCGCTGCGTCTGTAAAGCCGTTGTGTCCTTGGGCAAGACACTTCACCTGAACTTGCTCCTGTGGGTATTGTCCACAGTAGATGACCATTACATGTATGTATGATCTGTATTTGTAAAGCGCTTTGAGTCATTGATAAAGCGCTATAATAAATATAAGGATTATTATTATATATTCTGGTAATGATTTTACAATATGCAGTATCTTGTGGTAGTGAACAACATGTAAACTAGAAAAGAAGGACATTTTCCCTCCATAATGTACAGTATGTTATATTACCTAGTGAAAAGACACATTGAATGAAGGTCGCAGTGAAAATGCGATTGCTTCGTTCACATCATACTTGACTCTCGTCCAATTTTGCAACCAGCTGGGGGAAACAGATGACTTAATCTGAACGTTACATATTCAAATGGGAACAAGACGGTACATCTGGAAGGAGCAAGTGTTGTCTAGCAAAAGATTTGTCTGTATTATTGCAGACGAACACGGCCACCAGGGATCCCTACTTAGCTAAAAGTAATGAGAACACGCGAGGAGAAGCCAAAGCCTCACAGCGGGGTAGAAGCAGAACAAAATGAATACATGTTGTGTTACCTGTTACTTTCTCGGAGTGGTTCGCTGCCCTTCCGCCATGAGATCACACCCCAAGGAGACATCTTTGGTTTGCACTCGATGAGCACGTCTCCTCCAACCTTCACCAGCGTCTGGCTCTTCAGTTGGTTGTGAGAGAAATCTGGGGCAACAGCTGAGACAAGAGCGGCAAATTAAAACCTCACTTTTTTTCATCCTTCATATTATCTCTGACGATTTATCGGATATATAATTGAATTCTGTTCTTTTCTTCCCACCATTTTGGATAATGAGTTCATAAATACATTTCTTTATTGCCGTGGTCAATTGAAGACAGAAGATTACATTATTCACTATCTGAATAATTGGTAATCAAAAAGCTAATAGCAAAGCCTATAATTAATGATGTGCGGTTGAAGAGATTATAACTCTAAAATTATTCTCAGTAGGGACTGAAATGTCTTGTTCTTTAGCTCATCACTAAATAATCTTGGTTAGGTTCAAGAAAAGATCACGGTTTAGATTCAAATCAGTCTCATGGGTTAGAGTTTAGGAACAGATCAGGGGAAATCTCTACAAAATTAGGTGGGGCTGGATGGATGATTCAAACAAACCGAGGACTTTCACCCAGGAGACGACCATTAGTCATCTTTCAGTTATCATTATGATGATGTTTTGGCCATTTTGCATTTTTTTGATAGGACAGCCACAAATAGACAGGAGAGGAGGAGCAAAAAGGGGTAAAATATAGCAACGTTGATTGGCTAGCTTTCTTGTATCTATATTTGCATAAAATGTAGCTTGATTGACTTTCATTCAGGAGGATACCCCTAACCCTAACCCTAAGTTATGACCTTTTCATGAACCTAACCAAGTACTTCTGATGCCTAAACCTAAATATAAACGACTGTTCCACACGTTACCATAGTTACATGACATGAAATTACATTGAAAGGAAAGTACAGGTATATTCGCTTTAAGTGCTGGTGCATTAGTTTCAATTGGGCTGAACTCAAGTGCTATTTATTTATTTATTTTCAACGGGCACGTTCGGGGGAAACAGGTGGGTTCTCAGTTTGCGACAAAAGATGTATAGACTTTCTGCTGACCAAAATTCAATGGGGAGCTCGTTCAAAGATTTTGGAGTCATGTTTGAGAACAGGCATCATAAACTCAGTCCAATTTGCTGTGATGGATGCAGAACGAGGTAAATATAAGTATGTATAAGCATTTGATTGTTACATTTAGGCTTGAGGACATTCTGACCCTCTGCCACCAGTAGGTGCAGTTATTTAGGTGATCTTGAATGGTCGTTACAGTATAAGAGGGAAGTACTCAGCAACCTATGTTATGAGTTAAGGACTTGCTTCCTCCTGGGTGTAAACAATTGAAAAATCAAAAAATCCACCTTTCAATATCTTTGCAACTTTTCAAAACTTAAGTTTGACCCCTCTGCTTTGTTCAGTTGGATTTGTTTCAGCAACATGATCAGGACTAGACGTGTTGGAAGATGAATAGTGACTAAGAACTGCGGGGAGTACAGAGTGACAGTCCTGACGGGGCAGATGGTGGACGGAGCAGCGCTGGGAATACATCACTGTCAGCAGGACGCATTCGTCCTATAATTAATGCTTTAGCGGCCAATAACAGTGAGGCCGTAGGTCATCCGGTAGGTATTGAGCAGAAGACGAAGCAAACTTGAGAACAATATGGACAAACAAATGCAAATCATCACATGTCTTTGCAAACGGACACTGTTGGGAAAGTACTGAATGTCCTCTTCCAATATCAGAGTAACCTGATAACAAAGGTATCCCAACTGTAGCTGTGAACATGACAGGATGTGTGATTACCTAGAAGAGCATCAGGACTGTTTTAGGCAGATGATAGCTATGTGATTAACATGATGATTCAGCCTCTATGGAGATAGACATATGACAAGCATGCTCATTTCTGACGTGGAGCTAATCTGAAGTAAACATTGAATACTGCTTTCTACTCCTCCATCTTGTGACTGTGTAACTCCCTCTCTTGGATATCAGCATGGGAAGGACACTGTTCAGGAACTAGTTGATGCTCTGTATGTGATGACTACTTCCATTCTGCAGAGGACAATAAATACATGTATCCTGAGATTGAAGCTCAAGCCGGTGACGAGGGATGTTTTTCTAACAGACACACAACCAACTAATGCCTTACCTATAATTCGGAGCTCTGCGTTGGAGTAGACCTCGCCGTGCTTGTTCCCGGCCACACACTGGTACATCCCTGTGTCGGACAGGGTCAGGCGGCTGATGGTCAATGCTCCGTTGGCCACCTGTATGCGCTCCTATGGACACAGAGACACACGTGCCTTTAATATGCTTTATTCCCAGCGTTCATCGACATAAAAACAGCCATCCAGCGGGCCAGAGAAATATGGTCCGGAAGTGACAGACGTGGCAATAAATCTAGGTTTTCATCACTAATGGA
Organism: Gymnodraco acuticeps; assembly: GCF_902827175.1. Taxonomy (NCBI): domain Eukaryota; kingdom Metazoa; phylum Chordata; class Actinopteri; order Perciformes; family Bathydraconidae; genus Gymnodraco; species Gymnodraco acuticeps. The sequence continues at coordinate 357,273 of NW_022991454.1, forward strand.
GGGAAAGGCTTGGGTGGATGGAGGCAGGCTAGCAGAAAATGACCCTAATCAATCTGCATGTTTGTGAGAGTGAAATAAAACCATGCCCTATTTATATCTCCGACTGCACCACAGGGGCTGTTTCCCCTTCAGCAGGAAGAGGGGATAACTGGGGAAGGCATATCGTAACATCTGAGGTATAATGCATTGTGAAAATTACTTTTCTGATAGATATGCCCCATACATACTAAGCGATGTGTACACGGTCAAGCTGCACCTCCTCTTCATCTGTTTGGAGCTTTTTTTCGCCCGTCCGTGGGATAAATGTAGCTCGTCACTGAGCCATCAAATTAAGATCTATGTAAGGATGGCTGGGCCTGATGAACTGGTTGGATCGCTGCATCTGTTGGACATATAATCCTCAATATAAGTTCATCTCTTCTCACTCAACTCCTCCACTACAGCATTAAGTCCTTGAGCAGTTTTCATACATCTCTATGCAGGCGTGTCAGGTTCTGCCTCCTCGTGCCCTTCATCTCGTCTCTTTTCCTCGGGCACACCCATAATGTCATTACAACCCCCTTTTCCATAGGCTTGAACTCTAGTCACGGGGATTAAGGTACTGACGCAAGAAAATAAAGACCGTCCTCACGGAAAGATCACAAACTAATCCTGTGTTTGAGCAGGTTGTGCCTACATTTCCATAACGCTCGGGATGTGCAGGGGCGAATATCCCTGCTGGCAAGGGAGAGGCAAACGGTGGCATACATCAGTCTGTGCATGGAAAGCACTCTCGTTTACGGCTGCTATTAATTAAGCATGACGTTCCTCTCAAATCAGCAGTTTCTCATGCCGGGGACCTGGGGGGACCATCTGCACGCCTTATGCTGAAGGAGAATGATTGGCAATGTCATTTGCCAACAACGCTGGGTTGATTTTGTTTTATATAAAGCTTCAAAAAGATTGTTAAAGATTGTCAGGATGAAGGAACGACTTTTATGGTTCAGTAAAGGGAGGGTTTTGCTTTTGATTGCTGGCAACAGTTATTCTCAAACTAATTACTGGAAGCCTTTGTGGGAATCATTTCACAGCTGTACATTTTAAATTAAAAGCAACATTTGTATATAATCAAAACAAGACACCTCCACCAATGAGGATCTAAGGAAATGTTTGTTTAAAAAAAAAAAGGCAACAAATGAGCCGTGAATTAGATTTTGACCTGCCAAGTTATATGTTCCTAAGATTATTTGTGCTCACTGTGAACTAAATCAGCTATTGACAGATGTTTGATGACTCTACTGAACATGCCTGCTTGTGTAAGAAAGAACTGCAGGAAGATGACCTCAGCTGCAACAGCAAAACAAAAAGCTCAGCCTGTTCGCTCCACTTGAGCTTGAATTAGCAGGGGAATCAGTGGGAAGTGATGCTTTAGAATCAGCCACAGTGGTGGAATCAGCGCTAAGATCTGTTTTCCATTAGTATTATAGTAGCAAGAACACCGTGTTAAAACACTCTGTTACTGCATTCACATTGCAGATGGACAACTCTGGAAACATGTGTATTTTATTGTTTATTTATTACAGCTGTAAAAAGGAAAAACATGTATTTAACAATATACTGTATACATAGTGGGTAACTCGTGAATTTGAAGTTTTAAAGTCTGACATTTCTTCATAATATTCAACCATAATATTGTTGATTCTATTTTGTAGTATTAATATGAATCTGCTGAGTCATTTTATGTCGGTTTTTTCTAGAGCTAAGGAAATCAACTGTTGTTTTCTGATCTCTCTTTAAATACGACATTGTGAACACTTACTTTTCCAGTGCTTGTGCACACACATTTGGGTACTGGACCATCCCACAACCCCAACAACTGTAATATAAGGCAATGTTGTCTTTTTTCTATGGGCTGCCAATCAGAAAACATTGGATTCAACAAGCCATTTACATTATCCCCCTTCCCATGTTACATGAAAGCTTATAATAATGTGCAAGTTCTTCTGCTTGTAAGCTATTAGATGGATTACATTTACTTTTAAAACCTGTATACAACACCAAAGTCTCAATATAAGGTGGCTAAATTGGTCCTGTTTTCATTTTATCGTAGGGAAAGGAATGTGTGAGCAACCTTTCTCTCTGTATTGTAATATGTTGATGTTATTTATAGAGATGCTCCTGTCCCCAGCCTTAAACATCTAGAAGCTGTCAATCATTCAGCGCTCAGATTTATTACAGTCGACCCACATGGCACCGGCATTGTGTTTTATATTAGGAGGTGGGCTGCCTCTCTATCAGGCAGCATCAGCACTTTATCTATTCATCTATAAAGGACTTCAAAAATGACCACCTTATTTATTGTCGCTCCTGTGCCTGAGACAGTTACTGATTCTCAGACCCAGCTCTATGTGTTCCTGCAGCAAAAACTAACCTTGGAAAAACAGCCTTCAGGTATTTCAGCCGATGTACGTGGTGTGTTAAATAGGTTTTTGTGCATGCAAATGGTCTGCAAGGCAAGGCAAGGCAAGGCAAGGCAAGGCAAGGCAAGGCAAGGCAAGGCAAGGCAAGGCAAGGCAAGGCAAGGCCAGGCAAGGCAAGGCAAGGCAGGCAAGGCAAGGCAAGGCAAGGCAAGGCAAGGCAAGGCAAGGCAAGGCCAAGGCAAGGCAGGCAAGGCAAGGCAAGGCAGGCAAGGCAAGGCAAGGCAAGGCAAGGCAAGGCAAGGCAAGGCAAGGCAAGGCAAGCAGGCAAGCAAGGCAAGGCAAGTTTATTTATATAAGCACTTTTCAACACAAGGCAATTCAAAGTGCTTTACAAAAAATGAAAGACATTAAGAAAAGGGCATTTAAAATCAGTCATTAAAAAGAAAAGCTAATAAAATAAACATTAAAAGAAAAAATACATGGATAAAAGTTACAGTGCAGTCTAAGATATGAATAGTTCAATTAAAAGCAGCGACAAAAAGAAAAGTCTTCAGCCTGGATTTAAAAGTATTCAAAGTATTCTGAAAAGGCTAAACTCCTTGTGTTCCCTCCAGAGGGAATTTCTCTCCCACACACTCCCCCCTCAAAACGTCTCCATTGGACTCATTTGCCTACTTCCTTAACATAGTGACATCAGTACATAACACTTGTACTTCTATTGGCTAGCGCTCCAACACATTGTACGTGCCAATCACAACAGAGCCACAGAGCCAACCAATCAAAGCAGACTGGGCTCAAAATACGTATATTAATTAATTGTAATTTGCGTCTGAATTGTATTGGAGTAAAAGTAGTAAATACTCAAGCACCAGTAGAAAAATAGTGAGATGCTTTCCATGACTGATCGTCCATCCGTGGCTCCAAAGTCTTCACCACTGCAACACTAACAGGAATAACCTCAGTTCAAGTACATTGTTGCCAGCCCTCTGTATGGCGGTCCCACCTAATTTAAATGGACTCAATCCTGTTTCACGCTGGAGTTTCTCTTTAATTGCACATCCACTTAATCCTCGGGCTATTGTCAATAACGCAGCAGAGAGAGAGGCAGGGTTGGGTTGTAATGGAATACATGTAATGGTGTTACGTAATCAGAATACAAAAATCAAGTAACTGTTTTCAGCTCGCGTTACATTTGAAAAACGAGTAATCTGATTACAGTTACTTTCCTAAACCTGAAGTGAATACATTTCGGAATACTTAATGAAATTATTGGTGGAAAGATTTCCTCTCAACATTTAATATTCATTATTAAAGGTACAGCCGATTCATCACAGCGCACAAAACCTATTACCGCCTCAGATGGACCAAAAAAGGGAGCTTTTTAAAATAAAAAAAGGGGCGGGTCCGCTCAGTGAAACGATAACAACGAAACATGGAGGAACAAAAGTATGCGTTTAAATTGTGTGTGTGTGTGTGTGTGTGTGTGTGTGTGTGTGTGTGTGTGTGTGTGTGTGTGTGTGTGTGTGTGTGTGTGTGTGTGTGTGTGTGGTTAAAACACATCAGCCTGCGGTCGCTCTTTAGCCTTTCTAATGATTCTGAAGGTGAACACAGTGAAAGGCACGGCGCGCTCGTCTTCTCAGAGGCTGAGTGAACCCTCCCGCTGCTGCAGAGATTTCATGAAGTGAAGGAGGTGTTCCTTCTATAAAACAGCTGCGGGCAGCAGATACTGTGAGTGTCACAGACATGAATTCATAGATCAAGGCAGACTGGTGCACACACTCTCATGTTTTGCCAATCCGGTGGTTAAACAAATATAGCTCTCCACCCCTGGCCGACATGTCCTTAAAATGAAGTCCGAGTTCGACATTTTAATTCATGTCCTGCCAACACTGGCAGGACAGAAGGCGACACGCCCGTTCAAAGCCGTGTCCCTCACTCCTCACATCCCAAGCTGCATCCTCAAAAAGTGTATTATGTTGTTACATCGTTTCAGATGTGATGTTTCAGTTGTGCTCTTTGTGTCTCCTGTTCACCAAAACATATCTGTGATGGAGAAAGAAAGTAAACCAAAAGTAATCTAAAAGTAATCTCAATACGTTTTTAAGACACACAACTGTAACTGTATTCGGATTACTTTCAGAGCCATGTATTCAGTAATCAGTAACTGATTACATTTACAAAGTAACCCTCCCAACCCTGGAGAGAGGTGCTTTCCAAGAAGAACAGCCACGTGAAAAGAAGCATCTCAATAAATGATTGCTATTTTGACTCAGGGCAGTAACACAAAGCATCCCATAGGAAAATAGGAGTCTCATAATATATAAGGGCATGTGAAATATTGTATGAAGCTGCATGTCAACTGCTGTCCAACAAAGAGCAAAATGATTGTGGAACCAGTCTGAGAGCTATACTATTATTAGAGTGAAACACTAGGAATAGTTGGGGGTTGTTAAATATTTTAAATGACTGACATTGAATAATTGAATGCACATATTCTCAGATATATATATATAATGACTCCCGGGCATGCACTGCACTGTATAGCCAATCTTCCGATAGAGCACCTCACTTTATTATAGTTTGTCTTATTGATTGCTCAATTTCTGTTGCTCAAACTTATAAAAGTGTCAGCAGAAATAAACCAGTCAGAAAGGTCTCAATTGATTCGCTGCAATAAATAACAACAAATGGAGCATCCTCTTCCCACCGCTGCTGCGTACATCATTGACCTTTCCCTCTTCCACTCATTAAGCCACTGTGGTTAATGGTGGCATTTGAAACAATTCAACACCTTTGGTAATCAATCCACTCACCCATGCATTCTGAATATGTCCATTAATTATATTTATGTTGGGAGGAAAACTGCTGCACAGAAATCATCAGAGTCATTGTAATCTTTAATCACACATGGATTGAAATGCATTGGAAACCAGATGGCTGAGTGTGGTGAGATATAAGTGTAATTCCTCCTGTGTTTGACTTTATTCAAATGTAATCAGAATTAAGGGGAAGGGGAAGGATTACGGTCACTTTAACTAGATTAAATTATATAAATATGTATATGTAATGTTGAAGTATGCATTACAAGTTGGTTATTAGCGTGTCTCCAATATTATAATGTAAAAGGAGACTACAGGCACATTGGTCAAAAGAAAGGCAAATAACAATCCAACACATATGTTTGTATTACAATGTTTCTAAATGTATTTTGTTTTGTATATACATCTTATTACATCAGTTCCAGAACATTGGATAGTTCCAGGAAAATGTGAAAATGTTTGGTTTATTCTGTAAAATAAATGTAGGAGCTCTTTGTATTGCTCCGGAAATAAGAAAATCAGCATGCTCAAATGTTGTTGAATACATTAGGCTATATATGAAACATCGCTGTAAGGCATGACATACTGTATGAAGTGGACATGTTTCTTTTAAGAAAACAGCTTTCAAAGTCATGAATTGCAACATTACCTATATTTTGCATTTCATAGTCCATTGATCAGGTTTTTCAGATTTGCTTTTAAGATAAGATAAGATGGACCATTTACTTTTTTAAAAGATTTTGTCAGGCCACAAGTGCCGTATAGACATGACAGAAAGGGGGAGACACCAGCTCTACCAAGTGAACTATACAGCGACCACTGACATGTTGAATATGATCTAATGAGGAGGCGTGTGGTGCAGTGGGTTAGTGTGTTGGTGTTCGGATCAGGGGGTCACAGGTTCAAACCCCACTGCAGTCATTGTGTCCTTGAGACACTTCACCCCAAATTGCTCCTGTGGGGATTGTCCACAGTATTGAGTATGTAAGTCGCTTTGGATAAAAGCGTCTAACAAGTAACATGTAATGCCAACTTGTGTTGCATTAAGGATAAATAAACACAATACAATTGACAAAGTTAGTAAAATGAACATCTTCATTTGTATTTTGGATGTTATCTTTCCAATCCAATAGAGCCCAAACCCTCACCAGTTCATGCCTGTAGTGTCCTGGTTCAACTCACAAACATGTTGTATCCATAAAACCAGATGGGCAGTCCAACACAAGAGTGTTACTTTCAGAAAGGTTTTGATAAAACTGTTGGCCATTGGCTGAACAGATTGTTGAGTACTCCTGCCTGATAGCGAGCCAAATGTGTTTTGTATGAGGAGGAGGCTTTGCAGCAGAGGGTTGCCTCTGGTAAAATAACGACAGCCCGGGTTCATTCAAACAGCATGCACAACATTCAAGCACTGATCGATATCCTCTGGTGTGTCTGTCGCCTTTTTTGCATAATGAAGCAAATGAACATAATGCTTGTTTATTTATCAGGTGCAAGCTGTGCCTCAGTGTCCAATCAATCTTTCCCAAACAACCTGGAGAAAGGATCCAATATTATAATCCAATATGATGGAGGAATATTGAATCATATTCGTGCACAGCTTTGCACAAGATGAACACGTTTGGAGCCACAATCGGCTCATCATTGTACACATAATGGGAATTCAGAGGGGGCTAGAATGAAAGTAGGATATACGGTGTTTATATAAAGAATCTTACTTTTTCATATTTGGTGGCACAGGATTAATAACTGCACTTGGCCAAGAGAGATTTAACAGAAGATTCGAGAAGCGCTCACATCACTTACATGGGCCTGTTTAGTGTTTTATCGCCGCACATACACGGAGCAATTCCTTTGAAATAAATGGTGTCTTTCCAAAGCAAAAAGCCTAATGTATTGCCGCACAGGAGGCACCCAGTTGTAATGAAAAACACAATCATGCATGGTAATTGGTCTTGAACAGACAGCACAATAGAGCTGTGAGATTACAGTTAGTCAGGTTTGCTCACATTCTTCATTCAGCAGCAAAAAGCATCTCTCCCAAAGTGCCGGCGTAACCTTGGAAGAGGAACTGTATCTCTGATCTAAAGACAGATCTCTTACCTCCACAGGCTCAAGGTTCTCTCCATTTTTCATCCACCTGTACGAAGGCTTTGGCTTCCCGGTGGCTTTACACTCCCACACCATGGCTTCATCGATGAGCTTCTGGACATCTTGGGGTTTCTCGATGAGATGAGGGGGAGCTGAAATTGGAGAAATTGAGATTGTTTATGTACATATCTGAGTCACTTTGGATTATTAACATGTGCTCCGAGCAGTGGACGTAGGGAGAGCTGTTTGTATTTCTTTTTACCCTGGGCTTGTCTGTCATGTTGTAAACAGGCTGTGATTATTTTTGAACTTTTTGGGGCGGTGTGCAGCCTTACAGTAGGACTTACGGTACGTCCACACAGCAGCTTAGACGAATCTTCCACCACTTCCAACGCTTCTCTGCCCATTGACTTTGAATGGGGATGACGTCACTTTGCCTCGCTTTTCGCCGAACTGCATTGTGGGGGAGCGAAGCGAAGATTTCCAGGATTTCCAGGATTCAAAAGTTGAGCAATGTTCAACTTTTGAAGCTGAGCTGGAAGCGTCAGCCAATCAAATCACGTTTATGCAAATCTGATAGTAGAAGCGCTAGCCAATCAAACCGCGTGTAAGCAGGGAGAGCCAGACCGCAGTTCATTTCCTCATATTCCAAACGAGAAATTACGGTAGCAAATCACCCGGTTCTTTACGACCAGAACTATTAACGGGATACAAACCGGAGGAACCAGGCATGGAGGGAGGTGGCAGAGACAGTGGGTGAAACTGGTAGGTTTTCGCCTGTTTGGGGAGTTTATATATATATATATATTGCTCGCATAAAATCCCCGGGGTTTTTTGCTTTGTATGTCGGGGGCGGGAGATTCATGTGATTGGTTGTTGGTCGCGTTGCTCGCAAAACATCCCCAAGCTTTCAGACACGCCCAGCTCCAAGATTTTCAAGATTTTTGAAAAGCTGCTGTGTGGACGTACCGTTAGGGCACTACTCATCGATGCCGTATGTCTTAGAAATACATGAATGCTTTTTACTTCTACTTATTCTCAACATGAACCTTACATGTTCAGGTTCATATACGTATGTTGTGCCTCGACTGTGACGTGTTTACATGCTTTAATGTTGAAAAAGGTCTTTATTTGTATCATACTCAGACCCTCTGTTCACCCTCTGTCTGAAACCAGAGCCCAGTCTGCTCTGAGTGGTTAGCTGACCAGCTCTGTTGTGATAGGTCAACTGCTTAGGGAGGTCCCCATTATGCTTTTTGGGGTTTATACTTTCCTGTACTCGGCCAGCTGACCAATCAGAGCAGACTGGGCTCTGGTTTCAGACAGAGGGTGAAAAGAGGTGCTGCAGCACAGGCAGTATGAGAAAAATAAGGAGCTTTTTGAACATTAAAGCATGTGGACATGTCCCAGTAGAGACATAAAATACGTATATGAACCTGAAAACGACCATAGTATGTCCTCTTTAAGGTGTGATATCACCAAAGATCTCCTTTAAATGTTTACAACGCAAAAAAACTCAACTATATCCATATGGATGGCTACTGCTGCCATTAAAATCTCCTCCATTCAATACAGAGTAAATGATGGTATAATTACACAGGAGGACGATTGATTATTTGCTATGTCATGAGCTCAAGGCTAGTTAATGATTATGGAAAAAAAGAAAGTGGTAAATAAACCAGATAAGTAAAGCTCCGTGTGTGATGCTCTGTACATTCAGGATGATGTGTAGGTCACACTACCATCACTTTATATCACACAAGGCCAGTGGCAGGACAAGAGTAATGGCTGACCGTATTTTTCCATTCCGCCCATCTCACCTAATGCCACTCTCAAGGACTGACCTTTGTGGAGGCTTCTCAGCAACAGTACATCCCGCTCTAATTGGCTTTTGCTATATAGTATATTGCCTTTGAGTATAGCAGGACAACACGGCAGGAAATTCAATGACTGCAAATGCATCACGGCATTATCTCTGTGCGTAAACCACAATACAGTATTAGTGTGTGGTTGTGTGGTAAGAGAAGCCGGATGAAACAAAAAAAGAGTAGGATGCAGAGACCAGCGTGGGGTATTTTGATCGGTTGTGTGTATTTATGTCCTGCACATATTCAACATCAAAGTCTTTCCGGCATCAGAGATGTATTTGTGGATCATGTGCAGCCCTCTAAGATCCGTTCGGCAGCATGGAAATCGGCCCACGGTTGGTCATTAGCATTTTGTGCTAACAGTAGAAAGGGTTACAGTTTCCTTTGACAGATAGCTAGTTATTTTTCCTGCTACCTGGTTTCTTAGAAGTGATATTCTCACAACAATGCATTGTCCATCACAGGTCAAGGGAAATTCATTGTTTGATTTCGGAGCTTCACAACAGCGTTTGCAGTCAAGGTCCACGGAGACGTAGGGTTGGATGTATTGGTCACCAAGAAGCCCTCTTTTTATTTTCTATTAGAAACCGCAGTCTATTGTGACAAATATTTTCTATTTAAGTGTGTAACGTCAATAACATAGAACATGGAATTCTGGACCATTATCATTCACTGAATCTAACCGTTTTATTGCCAACACGTGATAGATTTGTTGCTTTAACAACCTTATATTTTTGTTGTGTTTTGTTCATTTAAATTCACAACATTACGACGTGTTTAAAACTGCCATCATAATCTGGTATAAAATATATCCTTAAAACGTAATTGAGGATGGAGTTGAGTTGGATAAGAATCACATTTTTTAGGAGGGAGGGTTGAGAAAATAAACATGGGATGTAACATAAAGGCAGCTTTGTCTTTATTATGTTCTGGGGCCTCATTTATAACGCCGTGCGTAGGATTCACGTGGGAAGGTTGCTTACGTAGTAGAAATCCAAAAAATAGGTACAGACATTTTCCGATTCACCAAACAACGCCGGTTTCCCTTTATAAATCACAATCGACTCGAAATGCGGTGCAGCTTTTGCGGGCTTCACGTAACGCCCATATTTGCCTATAAATAGTCAAAGAAACGCCCATTCATTCATTCTGACTGACTGCATGAAGAAGATCGCAGGAAATGACGACAGAACAGCTAAAAAAGACATCTCACACCGTGTCAGATTTTGGTTATTTTGGGGAGGTCGAGATAAATCATATTGTTTGGTGGATGCCGTTTGAACCAGCAGCATGGCGGTCGGATCGTCACCAAAATAAATAAATAAGTGGTCCGAAAAAGGTTCATGACAAAAAAAATACACATAGCCTTCCTCAGGCAGTGTGTTTGTACCGGGGACAGGAGACACCCTCTTGATGAGAGACTGTAAGAAATGATCGGGGAATCCCTCCGGAGTGGAGTCATGACGACTGGATCTGAATTATGTTTTCGTATTTAGTGGTTTGTGTTCCAGCTGTCGATCAGCTGTGCGCAGCGTCTCCACTGCAGCAACTCTATATCCACCAGTTAGAGGAAATACAACTAATGTGTTGTGTTATATTAGCTGTACAATTTACCACACATATGGTGTTCTTAGTTTCCATACCTCCTGTGTTTTATGAGCGACTTATCAAGTCTTAGCAAACGGCATAAAACATGATTAAACATGGTAGTATATAAAACCATGCTCGTACAACCTAGAAATGCAAAACCGCATCATTTATGAGAAAACATTTCATAACATTAACACAACATATTCGATGGTGGTTTTAAATAACATATCCGTATTTATTTATTTCTCCAAGTTATGTTTTTGTGTGCACTGAGGAGTCACAAACAGGCGTTTGTTTCATCATTTTAAGATTGTCTTTAATCAATGTTTGAAAATGAATTCTTCATATATGATAAATGAGAGGTAACATTTTGTTTATGGTATTATTTCCACATATTTCTCTCCATTCTTCCTTCTGCCAACGGTGTCGCAGTTTCTCGTCTCTCCCGTTGTTGTGCTTAGTGCGTACGCATGGATTAGAGTTTGCGTGGAGGACCGCACGTTTTCCCGTCAAGTTAGTATTTTATAAATCGCAAACATTGCGTAGAAACTGGCGTACGCCATTTTTTGAGCGTATATCCCTTTATAAATGAGGCCCCTGGTCATCTAAAGTCATAAGGGCTCGTGGGAAATATAACTAAACGATTTATATAATATTTTTGGTATTTCACTGCTCCCTGGCCGTACGTAATGGCAACCCACTGCTCCTAACAGTAGGATGGGTCAAATGCAGAGAAACCGTTTTGTTACATAGTACCTGTACTACGTAACGAAAATAAGTTGAATCTTCTTCTTCTTCTTGTAAATAAAAACCCACTTGTTATCATAGATGAAACATAAATACAAGGCATGATCAATAAGATTCCTTGCAATAGACCAATAACAAAGAATTGGTTGATATGTGAAAACTTCAGCAACTAAAATAAATCGCTTGTAAAAGGAATATTTGGAATAAAATGAATTACTATGACAATTATAGAAACATTTCGAGTTTGACAAAGGTTGAGTTATAAACAAAGGCTACAATACTAATCATGCCTTTTTTGGAAAATATACATAAATATATTTTGAATTTATAAATGTTTTTCTTCACTTTTCACTTTGCTTTGTTGAGTGTTTCTTTTAAATCTTGTATTATTTTATAATTTGTTTGTATCTTATGCACCTATATAACTTCATGAAATGCAAGGGAATAATTACATTTTATATATTCATACATTTATTCCCATTGATATCCATTTAAAACCATTTTCAGCTTTCCTACTGGCCCTAGAAGTCTTTGAGGTATCTGAGCCTTGAGGAAGGGATGGTTCAAAGTCTCTCTATAAGACTCCTCCATCACAAGTCATTTAGCATCACATCCATTCATCCCAGCGCAATCCTCCATCAGAGTCTATCAGCCCCACCCACTGCACCCTCGCTCCATTGTTGTCGTTTGTGGGTGTTTTCTCCCCGCTGACAGGGTCACTCACTCCATCCCTCACCCGCCGCGCACGTATCCACTCTCAGTCAACACCTACCAAATGAAAGCCGGCAGCCCATCTCTGCCAGCACGCACACACACACACACACACACAACACACACACACACACACACACACACACACACACACACACACACACACACACACACACACACACACACACACACACACACACACACACACACACACACACACACCACACACACACACACACACACACACACACACACACACACACACACACACACACACACACACACACACACACACACACACAATCAGAAACATCAAGTGGGTAAAGCTGGGAATGTTGCCCTATCAGTGGAATCACTGAGATAACGCAGCGGAGCGTCTGCAGGGATGTGAATACAAACAGGGCAAACTGACCTGTCACCGCTTCACATTTACTTTCTTGCAGACGCCTATTTCTTCACTATTTCTTCTTTTAGAGACACATTTTCTTTAAATAAAACTCCATGATTATGAAGAGAGACTGTGTGTAACAATACCCCAAACCAAAGAGAAATTATTCTGCAGATTTAAGACAGGACAAGTCATCATATATATCGCCACTTCATTTCTAACTGAAAAAGCGGTACCACTTTACAATAAGACTACCCTTATAAAGGATTCGGGTTCATAATTAGGTTCTAAACACTTTATGAATCATTAAGAACCATTTATAAACCAGTTCTAACATAGTTTTCATACATCAACACAGGCTCACTATTTGGCAAGATGACTAAGCCTTATATTGGCTACTTAGCGAGAATCAACTCAGTGAGCAACAGATACCAAGGATGCTGGCTGATGAAGAAGACGAAGTAAGCTAGGTAGCCAATATAAAGCCCCGGACACACCAAGCCGTTTTGGCCGTTGATGGATGTCAGGCCGACGATGAGCGTCCTGTCGCCGTACTCAGATTGGTGTGTCCCGCACCGTCGTGTCTTTTCGACCGTGCCGACACCTTTTTGGCCGAAAACCTACCGATTCATGTCGAATGAATCGGTAGGCAGTCGGCCAAAGGCTGTCGGTCAAAGAAATCACTCTGATTGGCTGTTCAGCTTAGCGAATCAGTGCATGAGAAGCGAAACGGAAGTGAGGGACCCAAACAAACTATTAAGAAGGCACATGTGAGATTTCATTTAACTCCAGCTCTCGACACAGGTTCAGGAAAGCCCCATGAGCTTCTCGCTGAAGAGTGAAAATGGAACGCACACGCTATTTGTTGTTTGTTTATATCACGCAGTCTGTTCTATCTTCCGGTTGTTGCCTCTTTTGAATGACGAATGCACACTACCGCCGCCTGCTGGTAAGGAGAGTTATTGCAACTTGTCCGTCGGCTGAAGTCTTTGCTTGGTGTGTCCCTACCATACACTGTATATATAAATGGACGTAGTGTCCGTGACGTCACCCATAGGATTCTGCAGAGTTGCCGTGAAGCCCTTAGTAGGCGGAGTCGGCCACTAACGGCTCGACTGTGACGTCAGAGTCTAATCCCGCCTGCTACAAATAAGGGCAAAGAGGCGGAGCCGAGGCGGGACCAGCTGCCTCCGAACTGGAAGTAGACAGAGCTAGCTCAGGCTAAGAAGCTAAGCTAACATGAAATACGTGCATACCAAGTTACTGCTAACAGTGTAGTTCCCCTATATAAACGTTACATTCATAATCAAATGAGACAATCTGCAAGAGAATTAGCTATATTTTGTTATTCTTAATGCTTGTCATTCACACGTTGAGAAAAGACGGACTCCACCGCCCGGACCTAACGGAGCCGCAGTAGGCTAGCTCCGGGACGCCGGCTGGAGCTAGCCCCCTGCGGCTCCGTTAGCTCCGGCGGCCATCACTGGGATAATTGGGTCCCCTATTAACATTTGCTCCCGTTTAGCATTATGGGCGTCATAGCCATAGACCAGTGCTTCTCAAAGTGTGGTCCGCGGACCACTGGTGGTCCGTGAGCGCCCACTAGTGGTCCGTGGGTATATTGGTAACATTTCACATTTGAAATAAATTAACTTATTTAAGTTTTCCGCACTCTTGCGGGAATATCTCTACAATGGAGCGAGTTTAAGTCTCACTTTTCGATTGCATGATATAGCCCAGCGCAACACCTTCATCACACATGTTGCCACTTGTTTGTACCATTTTCAGGCGATTTATAATTTGTTCTAAAAAAACGATGTGTTTTTGGATATTTGTGGAGTTAGGTGGTCCGCGAGTTTTTTTTTATTGGTTAAGTGGTCCTTGGTATGAAAAAGTTTGAGAAACACTGCCATAGACTATAAAAGTCTTACCCAAGGCTGAATCATAAACTAAAATGTATATGTATGCATAAAGGGTTACGTCCTTAGCTGGCTAATAAGTAACAAGCTAAGCTACCAAGCACACAAACACCTGCAAACGGGGTTAACATGTATAATATTATCATTTTAGACTTCTTGGAAGTTCTGTTAGTACATTCAAGCGCACAGCACGACATTTTAATTGTCTGGTATTTGTAACAATATTCCCTAAAAGGCACAATCACCACGAACACGGCTAAAGCTAAAGGGTCAAGTACAGTACTATGACTAACTAACGTTGTAGCCTCTATGGTTGTAGCCTAGCAGAGTGGACAAGTTGCTGTTAGCTGACAGTGAGGCATGTACGTGTCCATCAAAGTGACCACGCCCTAATTTATGCAACAACTTTAAAACCTAATATAAATAAAAGGGTCGTGTTAGAAAACAATTCACTCACAGATTCATAATCATGAAGGTGGAATCTAACTATATCGATAATCATATGTATTGCATCCATGGGTAGAAACATGTTTTTTTCTGCTGTAAAGTTGGGCATTTTAACATGGGGGTCAATGGAAATTGCTCCTTTCTGCAGCCAGTCCCTAGCGGCCCATGTATGAACTGCAGTGTGTGGCACTTCCGTATTGGCGTCCCGGCTGTTCCCCAGAGTTTGCCGCTTGGTCCCTACCTTTAGACTTAGCAGTACAGATGAATGTAGGCTCACTATTTGGCAAGCAACCGGTCACAGTTGCCCTGTATATCTCATGTCTTATAAAAGCTTATTAATGATTTAAAAAGTGTTCAAAACCGAATTAATAAATGAATTCCAAACTATGCGTAAACCCTCTGTAAGGGTAGTCTTATTGTAAAGTGGTACCGAAAAATCCAACCATCATTAAAAAAAAATGCTCTTAAAAAACTTAAATATGTTTAAACTAGGTTATTTTATGAACTTAATGAGTTCAAGATGCTGCCATATTTGAGTAAACGGTGCAACTTATTGACCTTATTACAATACACAGGAAACAGGAAACAAGGTTAATGTAAAGAAATTAAGTTACCAACTAAAGCTATCATTTCATTTTATTTGATATACTTATCTACAAGAGGTCTTGATTGTTGAGTAAGCGTCTAAATTGTGCAAATTATATATATATTTATATTTTGATCGTATTTAAAAAAACTCTTTAATATTTTACACAGGAAATATAAAACAAGGTAAACAAAAATAAATAAATACATAAATTAAAAAGCTAAGAGATAAATATATAAATAAATACAAAACTAAAATTGCTAATTTTAGATATAAAAATGTGTTTCCTGTGTATTGTAATATGGTTAATAAGTGGCACTGTTATACATAAAAATGTATTAATACATATTTAAAATATGAAGATTAAGATGTTAGATATATCATTTAGTTTATAAAATAAAATACTTAGAGGATAGTTTTTTTGATGGTTGGATTTTGTATATCTTGAGTGGTAGTGAACATCCATTTGATTTATAACCTTACATTTTAATATGCAGCTTCTTCATTTCCAGGACAATCTCAAGAGGCCTGCTGCTCTGGGACACATCATGAGAGTGAGGATGCTTCAGAGTGACCAAAGTGCCTCCGTGGAGCAACACTTTCATCTCTTCCTGTCTCACAAAGCCTCACTATATTTGCTCCGATGCACAACAGATACCCCTTATCGATCCCCCATTGGCTTACACTGCTGACGAATGTCACAAAGGCTTAATTCAAAGGGGGTTCAAAATAAGATTACTGATTTGTATCACCTGGCTGCAGCCGGCGGCAGACAGGAGGCAGAGAGATAGAGGAGGGAGAGACTCAAAACGCATCATAAATGAGCGAGGGGCCGCGGCACAAAGGGACAAATGAAGCCTTAGTGCTTCACAGCTTGCTCTGCTTTCAGGCTGCTGTAAATCATCACAAATTGTTTAATGCGCCAAATGAGTTATTTATGTTGACGGCTTTACACAGCAGGACTTGAAGGAGAGAAGGAAGAAATCAGAGAGTGGTTCAGGTGGGGTGACAGGAAAATCCATAGATTGCCTAAAGAGCGAGTTAACAGATGAGTCCTGGTCAGGGACGTGCACAGACATTTGGAGGGGCTTTAAACTGGAAAAAGCCCCCCCCCCCCCCCCCCCCCCCCCCGGGAAAAAAACACAAGACCTTTTGAAAATTCTAACTTGTTTTTAATGTAAAAGGTTCATAACAGAAAAACACAACACTGTCATTGCAAGTGACACTCAGTTGACTTCTATGTCAACTGCTAAATTCGTTATTCAGGCACATTTTTTGTTGTGCGGTCCATATCTCATTAAAATATCTAATGTTAGTAACTATTAAAGAAAAAATGGGGACAATTCTGTTTTAATGTAGTTTGACCATTGTAACTGATGTGCAGACATACTGTACTGATGAAATAGGGCTTCTAACTAATTACCTTAAATAAACTCACTAATGAAACCAGTTCAATTCACATTATTCTTATTATTCTTTATGAGCGCAGTAACGGTAAGGTATCGAATTACTTATTTATTTAGTATTCCATAATTTAATAACAGAGATTGACCATCTCTGTTATTAAATTATGGAATACTAAATAAATAAAACTGAAGTGGCAGAAATCCTACAATGAAGCGGGACAGTGAAGTGTTCTCCGTGAGAGGGTGATCAAGAAAAGAGAGCGAGCGGCCCCGTCGAGGGAGTTTACGGAGCAGAGTAAAAGACACAGAAGGACAGAAGCACAATAACAAGTATATGTAGGTGTTTTTTTTGTAAATAACCGACGGTGTCAAGAGGAAGTAAAGTCCCCTGATTTGTTTCTTACGCCAGGCAGGCATTTGGTGTGATCACCAGAGCCATATGAGGCCGGAGGGCTTTCCTTTGCTTCCAGCTGTCAGATTGTAAACAAAGTCACGTGACTGGGGGCAGATGACAGCGCTGACAAAGTGTGTTTCCCGCAGCGAGACGCTACAATACTAATTGTGGGCTTATCATATTGATTCGGCCACAACAGAAAACAAATAAAAACTGCTCTCTCCAGAGGGGCAGGTCAGACAAAAATGGCAAACGGGCTGTTGCCCGGGCAACATTAGCCCGGGCCGTACCTGTGCACGTCCCTGGTCCTGGTTAACATATTATGAATATATACATGTGGTGGCTCTGCTTTATCCGTGTATTCATGACCATGACACTGGTGATTGTGGGAAGATGCCAGGCTAAGCTAACAGCTAAAGATATATAATATATATATTAGATTTCTTGTTTTTTATATTTTTATTTTATGTCTGCACCATGACATCAAGTCAAATTCCTAGTATGTGTGAACCTACCTGGCAATAAACCTGTTTCTGATTCTGATTATGAAAGAACAGTAGCTACATGGAGGATTGCAAACATTGAATACTTATAAAGATGAAATGGGACTCAATACAAGTTTCCATCTTTAGTGTTATTAACAATATGAATCTTATGCTTAACTACTTTTTATCTCGAAAAACAATATCAAGTCTTGGTACCAGTTTTATAAGACATACCATTTGTTTTGGTTATGTTTAGTTTGCCAAACATTTTCGACCTGTGACCCCTTACAGGGAATAACATTGTTCCATTATTATTATATTTTCTTATTAATTAAAAAAAAGAAGGAAATAATAATAATATTCTTTTCAACTTGTTTTCTTTTTCCTATGTATTCCATTATTTCGTTTTTAATGGGAATATATTTCCCTGGTCAAAATATATTAGGAAATATTTGAAACCTATATATTTGGCTCAATTTAATTTTTTCCGATGGGACATTTTCCGTTTTTAGAGTTTATTGGCAGTAGATATTACCACTTCTACAATGTAAACCCAACAGGTGTAAATACGGGTCTATCAGCAACAAACGTCCCAACCCACTTCCTGGTTATCCAGATGCTTCTGCACAGATTATGTCCCTGACATATGTGCCACTGGCTGGCGTATAGTGCATGTAACGGCTTTGATCTCCAGTCAAATTGGATGTCAATCATGATGCCATCTGGTGGAACCCAATACAAGGCTCACCAACAAGGTCGTATCCAAGGGCTGAGCCTCATCCGCACCTTTAATCTGGATCAAAATATTAAAGGCATCATGGCTGACAGCCTTTAATCATTTTGATGTGCCGTTAAAACGAGCCTCTCTCTTTAAGGCGGGTAGTGTGGGCTGCTGCTGGCTTTTAGTGTGAGCCGCTCTGACAGATGTGGCGCACGCTGGTCAAATATTCATGGATGTCAGGATCACCTACCATAGAAAGAGAGCTTCCCTTTCACTGTGTTCATCCCCCTGGAGTTCTCCGCCACGCACTCGTACGTGCCCGCGTCCTCCTGCTGGAAATACGGGATCTCCAGGACGCCGCTGGCTTTCCTCATGTCCACTTTCCTGGGGAAGGGGACACCGTCCACTCTTTTCCAGGTGATAGACGGTACCGGGCTGTGTGAAGAGACATGGAGACGTTAAACTGCTTCAGATTTTGTGAATGAGTCCTTCTTAAGGGTGGACACATTTTTAAACAAGTGCAGATCCTCAAGATCAAGAGACCTGAATAATCCGGTTTGAAAAGATAGATAGATATTGGTTTTATAAATCATGTGAAGACTACAATGCACCTAACATCCCCAATCTAAATGCATCACATACATTTTTTATTTATATTTTTATATACAGTAGTGACGAAATAATTGTAAAAAGAGCTGATTATGAGAAACCAACTAAAGAAATATGTACGTATGTAACTTTAAAAAATGCACAATTAATGCAAAAGAAAGGCGTCTAATAGTGAAAATAGTTCATATTTATTAGTTAAATTATGAGACACTCAAAAATACCAGAACATGTAAAACAAAAAAACAAAATGAAGCTATTATATGTTTTTTCTATGAAGTGCACGTTACTTTACCACAGAAAATATACAACAATTCAAAATGCAGTATATAAACCCCAAATATTTGTAATCAGAATGTGTGAAATTGTTTGATTGCCAACATTCCTGAACTGCGAGAAAGAAAATGCCATTATCTTTACATACAAACTAATAAGAACTCAAAGCACTGTTTGGATTTATCATGTGTCCCTTAATTTGCAATATTTCGGGGGTTTATGGATTTACTTTGGTCTTTAAGGATCAAAGTAATACTATTACACCATAAATGTACTTTATACTCGGCAGCTTCAACATATTAGGTATACCTTAAGTTTAGGGGCTTACTGCAGTTGTTCATAATTCTACGCTTCAGAACATCGTCTTCCAAAACCTGAAGATTTCTCTGAATATTTATACACACCAACATGTGCTTTCTAACAGATGCACAGCCTTACTTGAAACACACGAGGCTTGCACCAACGCAGTGACACATATGAAATAAATATCCCCATGGCTTTGAGTGAGTCTGAATAAGAGTGGGCTTACTTTCCCAGAGCGAAGCACTCCAGCTTTACAGTGGATCCTTTGGCAACATGAACAAGCTCTGGAAACTGAACCTCAATCTTTGGCTCGTATTCACCCATCACACCTGAAAGAGAAATGCAAATGAGTGTCAGTGTTAATGCAAAAAGTTGTATTTTGAATTTGTAACTCGAGCTAAACAAAAAAATGAAACAGTAGCTGTGGCTTCTGCTACTGAAAACCTTTTCAAGTAAAGCCGTCTTTTCACAAGAAATGCTTTTTCAACTTCCAACACAATCTGAGCAGCAGCAACAATCTCCGCGCTGTCACAGAATGCTCTCCCGTTGAAAGTAATAAGAAAAAGAAAGCGAAACACAGCTCTTCAGTGGACATGCAACACGCTGATGTTGAATGGAAAAAACAACTTTGAGAATTCATAGACGGTTTTGAGCCCTTACATCTAGATGAGTTTCATCTTGTTGTAGTGCTAACAGCTATGAGCACAAAAGCAGGCCTATAAAACCCCCCGGGGGACCCTCTCTGTGTCTACAAAGCATCTCATTCTCTCTCGGGGGAGGCAGCTCTGGTGGATTATAATATTGCTGTTGTGCATCCTCTGGATAAAGGACAAGACTGGAATGTGTCACTGTGGTATTCATGAATCACCACAGCAGTGTTGATAATCATTAAAAAAGCAAACACGTATTTTGTAGTGCTGGAAACCTTAACGCTTAAAAGTTTCACCCCAATTTCCACCATTAATTTCATCACAGATTATTATTTTAGATTGCATGGCAGTGAATAGGCAAAGACAGGGAAGGAAATAGCACAAGCCACATGTGTTGCACTGACTTGACATCAGTAGAAGCTATAACTACCTCAGTGTAACGGCATTCTGATCTATAAAAAAGGCAATGGCATTCGCTTTATGTGTGCTGAAATCGGAGGAAAGGCTTTTTGCTGAAGCATGTGCTAGCCAGTTTCTCAAAGTCGCACAGGACTGGGTTATAGCGGACAAGGTCAGCACTGTAAGAACAGATAGTGCCCGCAATATGATAGCAGCAGAGAGAATACTAGCATTTGAGCTTATGCTCTGTGTAGCGCACGTTATACAGAGGGGGGTCGTACGAATTCCACCAAACGATCTTACTGTGTTGCAAACATTCAGAGGTGGGAAGTAGTCGAGTACAAATACTTCGTTACTGTGATTAAGTACATTTTTCTGGTATCAGTACTTTTGTCACGATTCTCATGTTATGTCACGTTTTTAGTTTTGTATGTTTGGGTGTTTGCTGTCATGTTTTCCTCCGTGTATATTGTCTGGTCCTTTTCCCTGTGTTTTTCCTCCCGTCGTTAGTTTCCCTGGTGTGTCTAGTTGTCTGATTGTGTTCACCTGTTGTCCTTGTGTTTCTCCTCCCCTGCCCGGCTGTTTCTCGTCTCGTGATTACCCCTCCCTGTATTTAGTCTTGTCTCTTCCTGTGTTCAGTGTTGGTTTGTCTTTTGTTGTTGACTGAGTTCACCTGAGTTTTGTCTGTATTAGTTTCATTATCCTTGAAATAAAGGTTTATCAGAGTTATCTGCATTTGGGTCCTGCTTCCTTCACTCAACCGTGACAGTACGAACCAACCAGAAATGGACCCAGCAGATGATCCTTTTGAGGTGGAACTACAACATGTTTCCTTTTATTTGGCTTGCTGCTATGATTGGTGGAAGGGAGCGTCCAGTGTTCTGCAGAAGGAGGCCTCTCAGGTAGAGGCGCACCGGTTGGCTATGGAGAAACCAGACTTGGTGAAATTCTTACCTGGCTGGATTTTGAACTTCCTCTGGGTGTGTGATTTCCAGCCTGCTGACTACAAACGTCTCGGTGTGTTCCGTCTGGAGTCAACCCATGCTTCTGCCCCAGTTCCTGCTCCTGTCCAGGAGTCGTATTCTGGAACTCGTCTGGCTTATGGAGGTCCACGGCGTATTCAGGCGGCTGCTAAGAGCCGCCTGAATACAAGGCAAGGCCAAGCTAGCAGCCCGAGCCCCAAGAGCCATGGTTCCAGCCCCAGTACTGGCCCCAGCAACCATGGTTCCAGCCCTGGTTCCAGCCCCAGCAGCCATGGTTGGGGCTCCAGTACAGGCCCCAGAAGCCATGGTTCCGGCAACAGAACCGGCCGACACAGCCATGGCTCCGGCCTCAGTTCCGGCCCCAGCAGCCATGGTTCCGGCTTCAGTACCGGCCCCAGAAGCCATGGGCCCGACACCAGTTTCGGCTACAGGGCTGGCTCCCCAGCCGACATCAGCTCCCAGAGTCTTGTCGGCGTACCGGCCGACTCCAGCACCTCGTCTCCTGCTGGCACTCCAGCCGACGGCAGTTCCCCGAGTCCTGTCGGCGTACCGGCCGACTCCAGCACCTCGTCTCCTGCTGGCTCCCCAGCCGACGCCAGCTCCCGGAGTCTTGTCGGCGTACCGGCCGACTCCAGCACCTCGTCTCCTGCTGGCTCTCCAGCCGATGCCAGCTCCCCGTGTCCTGTCGGCGTACCGACCGACACAAGTCCCCTCTCAAGTTCCCTCTCGACTTCCCTCTCAAGTCCTCTCTCAAGTCTCCTCTCCAGTTCCCTCTCAAGTCTCCTCTCCAGTTCCCTCTCAAGTCTCCTCTCCAGTTCCCTCTCGAGTCTCCTCTCCAGTTCCCTCTCGAGTCTCCTCTCGAGCCACCTCTCAAGCCACCTCTCGAGTCCCCTCTCAAGTCTCCTCTCGAGTCCCCTCTCAAGTCACCTCTCGAGTCACCTCTCGAGTCTCTTCTCGACTCCCCTCTCGAGGCTCCTCTCGAGTTCCCTCTCAAGTCACCTCTCGAGTCCCCTCTCAAGTCTCTTCTCAAGTCCCCTCTCGAGTCACCTCTCAAGTCCCCTCTCGAGTCACCTCTCGAGTCACCTCTCAAGTCTCCTCTCGAGTCCCCTTTCAAGACAATTCTCAAGTCACCTCCCGAGTTCCCTCTCAAGTCACCTCCCGAGTTCCCTCTCGAGTCACCTCTCCAGTCCCCTCTCGAGTCCCCTCTCGAGTCTCTTCTCCAGTCCCCTCTCGAGTCTCCTCTCGAGTCTCCTCTCGAGTTCCCTCTCAAGTCCCTACCCAATGTCCTGTGCTGTTGGAGGCCCCGCCGTCTACTCTTCTGCTGGGGGTCCTGCCAACCCTATGTCCTGTGCCGTTGGAGGTTCCGCTGAGGGTCCTGCCAACTCTATGTCCTGTGCCGTGGGAGGCCCCACGACTACTCTTCTGCCGGGGGTCCTGCCAACCCTATGTCCTGTGCCGTTGGAGGTTCCGCTGAGGGTCCTGCCAACTCTATGTCCTGTGCCGTTGGAGGCCCCACGACTATTCTTCTGCCGGAGGTCCTGCCAACCCTATGTCCTGTGCCGTTGGAGGTTCCGCTGGGGGTCCTGCCAACTCTATGTCCTGTGCCGTTGGAAGTCCCGCCGACTACTCTTCTGCCGGGGGTCCTGCCAACCCTGTGTCCTGTCCCGTTGGGGGTCCCGCCGTCTACTCTTCTGCCGGGGGTCCTGCCAACCCTATGTCCTGTGCCGTTGGAGGTCCCGCCGACTACTCTCCTTCCGTGGGTCCTGCCAACCCTGTGTCCTGTCCCGTTGAGGGTCCCGCCGACGACTCTTTTGCCGGGGGTCCTGCCAACCCTATGTCCTGTTCCGTTGGAGGACCCGCTGAGAGTCCTGCCAATCCCATGTCTTGTACCGTTGGAGGTCCCGCCGTTACCTGTCTCGCCGGGGGTCCTGCCAACTCCTGGTCCTCTTCCGTGGGGGATCCTGCCGAAGCCTGTCCCACCGGCTCTGGTTCCTGTCCGGCCGACACCGGGTCCTGCCCGGCCTCCGGAGCTGTCCCGTCAGCGCCTTCCTGCCCGGCCTCCGGGGCTGTCCCGTCAGCGCCTTCCTGCCCGGCCTCCGGAACTGTCCCGTCAGCGCCTTCCTGCCCGGCCTCCGGGGCTGTCCCGTCAGTGCCTTCCTGCCCGGCCTCCGGAACTGTCCCGTCAGCGCCTTCCTGCCCGGCCTCCGGGGCTGTCCCGTCAGCGCCTTCCTGCCCGGCCTCCGGAACTGTCCCGTCAGCGCCTTCCTGCCCGGCCTCCGGGGCTGTCCCGTCAGCGCCTTCCTGCCCGGCCTCCGGAGCTGTCCCGTCAGCGCCTTCCTGCCCGGCCTCCGGGGCTGTCCCGTCAGTGCCTTCCTGCCCGGCCTCCGGAACTGTCTGGTCTTCGCCCTCGAGCCCGGCCCTCTGAGAGCCCGGCCCTCTGAGAGCCCGGCCCTCTGAGAGCCGCGGTCTTCGCCTTCGAGCCCGGCCCCCTGAGAGCCGCGGTCTTCGCCTTCGAGCCCGGCCCCCTGAGAGCTGCGGTCCTCGCCCTCGAGCCCGGCCCCCTGAGAGCCGCGGTCTTCGGCCTCGAGCCCGGCCCCCTGAGTGCCGCGGTCTTCGGCCTCGAGCCCGGCCCCCTGAGTGCCGCGGTCTTCGGCCTCGAGCCCGGCCCCCTGAGAGCCGCGGTCTTCGCCCTCGAGCCCGGCCCCCTGACTCTTCCTGCCGCTGCCTTCGCCCTCATGCTCGGCCCCCTGAGTTTGCCCGCTGTGGTCTTCGCCCCTCCATGGACTCTACCTTGCCCCCGGGCCGTCCGCCCGAGACCCCCACCTTGGACTTTGCCTTGCCCCCGGGCCGTCCGCCCGAGATCCTTTCCGGGCCCTCCGCTGTCCAAAACCCGTCCTCCAGACCCCCTCCACCCACCCTGCTTGAGGTTTTGGACTTTTGTGGGTTTTTTTTTTAGGGACGTCTGGAATCCGTCCCTTGAGGGGGGGTTCTGTCACGATTCTCATGTTATGTCACGTTTTTAGTTTTGTATGTTTGGGTGTTTGCTGTCATGTTTTCCTCCGTGTATATTGTCTGGTCCTTTTCCCTGTGTTTTTCCTCCCGTCGTTAGTTTCCCTGGTGTGTCTAGTTGTCTGATTGTGTTCACCTGTTGTCCTTGTGTTTCTCCTCCCCTGCCCGGCTGTTTCTCGTCTCGTGATTACCCCTCCCTGTATTTAGTCTCTTCCTGTGTTCAGTGTTGGTTCGTCTTTTGTTGGTGACTGAGTTCACCGGGGAGTGTTCTGTTTTGTCTGTATTAGTTTCATTATCCTTGAAATAAAGGTTTATCAGAGTTATCTCCATTTGGGTCCTGCTTCCTTCACTCAACCGTGACAACTTTACTCCACTACTTATTTTTCTGACGATTTTTTACTTTGACTTCTTACATTTATAACACAAATACCTGTACTTTCTACTTCTTACATGTTGAACACAAATACCTGTACTTTCTACTTCTTACATGTTGAACACAAATACCTGTACTTTCTACTTCTTACATGTTGAACTCAAATACCTGTACTTTCTACTTCTTACACTTTGAACCCAAATACCTGTACTTTCTACTTCTTACATGTTGAACTCAAATACCTGTACTTTCTACTTCTTACATGTTGAACACAAATACCTGTACTTTCTACTTCTTACATGTTGAACTCAAATACCTGTACTTTCTACTTCTCTCATTTTCCAAACAGGCTGGTTCCTTTAGTTTGAATGTGTGTTTGGTGGCGTGGTCATTATTCTTTAGAGTCATTGCGTGCCTATTGATTTGAACACGATCCGTGTATCCATCATTTCCTGGTCTTCTCTAAAGAAGAGGGACCAATGAAAACGTTGTCATGTTGCCGTTGTTCAGCATGGAAACATTCATTAGCTAACAATGACATTATTGTTCTATTAATATAAAGGGAGGTCAGGTACTCTTTAAAACAGCTGGGAGTTATGGGTACTTTTTACTGAAGTACATTTCAAAGCCCATACTTCTTTTATTTTACTTGAGTAAAGAAGTTTAGTCAGTACTTCTACTTTTACCAGAGTATTTTTAAACACAAGTATCTGTACTTCTACTTGATTAAAGGATGTGTGTACTTTTGCCATCTCTGCAAACATTATACATAGGGGAATCCCAGTATGAAGACCATATGTACATATGTGTAGCAAACTTTGAACATATGGGAATCGCAGTATGAATACTACCATGCGAGTAAATGCCATGTGTAGCACATATTATACAGAGTGTCCGAAAACTGTCCGATGTCATGCAAATAATTAACATGTTATTATTCAATTCAATTCAATTCAAAACCTTTATTTATCCAGGTAAAATCCCATTGAGATCAATGATCTCTTTTTCAAGGGAGACCTGCAGATTATGAAGTAAAAAACCCTCAGATCATTCTCACCAGTTCATCCTGGATTTCTTTATCGAACTACCACCCATGTTTTGATTTCCCCAAACTTAATACTAGTATTTTAAACGTGTGTGCTATCATGATTTTATCGATATATATATATTGTGATCAGCGCAACACATATTTTTGAATTGACCGATTGACACCATTACTATGATTGTCTTTCCCTTCAATGACACTGAGGTAATGAATTAGTTATGGTTGGCATATAGGGCTGCACGATTTATCGAAATGTGGTCAAAGTTGCAGAATGAACTAATGCAATATCCAAATCGCAGTAAGAGCAATATTCTGGTTTAAGTTTTGCAGACAAACTGTATTCTGCAGACTAAATAAAACATCCTTGTTCGGTAGAGATCCTCCAAATCACAGCATGATCACTTAAATATATTTTTCAATGATAATGTGAATACCGTTCCCTCTAATATTGCGAATTGTATCTCAATAGTGCAGCCCTATTGTCATTTCATCCCTCCTAGCTGGCTGCATACAATGCTATTTTGAACCACTCTCATCCACCGGTGTAACAATAGTTTTCGCCCCATTGCTGTAATTCAGGGTTTTGTTGCAAATAGCTCTAGAGATGGAGGAAACAGGCCAATTTCATCTCATTGATTTGGCGAGGCATGTGTTATCAGGATGGCTCCCTGTGTGACTGTGAAAGCTAATTCAGATCCTTATCACTTCTGTCTCATACTGGAATGTAACCACAGCACTATCACCCATTTTAAGCAGACAGGTGGAAGTGGACGGGTAATTGTCTCATACTATAACCTTTTGTAGGGGACACCTGTTTAATGGCCCCCCCCTCCAACCGTACCTCAACACCCATGACCGCGGTGAAGCTCGTGTTCTGCTTCCCTCGGAAAAGCAAAAGTATAATGAAAAAGGAAAGAAGGAGGCAGATAAGGAAGGGGATAGCTTGAGAAAACGATCTCTGAAATCGCAAAAGCTATTCGCAATGCCTTATGTCAAGCAATGGAAATGTTCTCCACATTCCTTCTTAATTTAAAAGATTTTAAATGCTAAAATAATGTTTGCAAGCAAGATGTTTTCTTAAATATTATGAAAGATTCCAGTGCTTGTGCTCATGAATGTGGGAATCTGATTGCCTACGAACGTATTAAAATGTTTAAATATTACGACGCAGTAATGTTTTCATATTCAATCCTATGTCACATGCATTGAATACAGGGGCGGCGGGTACTGTAGGCTAGGGAAGGCTAAGCGTTACTAAATATTTTTGTCACTGCATCCTGGTAAAAGAAAAACATAATGTATAATGTTTGTGTCTTTGACATTAGCGCTGCTATGCAGCCACCTGTGCCCTGTACTACGAACCTAGTTCAACAGACCCTAGATATGTTTGAGTTATCTTAACTAACCGTCAGGTAAAAAAAGTTATTTAGCCTTCCCAAACCTGAGCCTCACGCGCCGCCTATGATTGAATATGATTTGTCACCATCATATAGGAGATGCAGGGTCCCATGACTGAATAAGGTTAGACTAAAGCACTCTTTCGTGCACAAGTAAGTCTTAAAAATGAAATACAAAGTTTATTCCCAGATTAAAAATATGTGAGAATGTCTGTTTCATTGTTTCTTAAATGTTTTTCAATAATGATGTTGCAAATGGACATACTGTGATGCAAGGAAATTGTGCCAAAGAAGAAAATGAATGAGTAACCTTGTAAGTGCCAACCTGAAAATAGTCATAATATGTCCTGTTTTAACAAGAGTTGTAATCAAATGAATATCAGGGTTACCTAGACACAATGTTTGCCTTATGTCATATGTTTTGGTTATGTTTTGCTGATTTGAGGATCAGCCAAACCAGCTTCTGGAATAAATGGAAGACGAAAACCATACAAGACATTTCTAATGAATATAACATTTAGCTGCATATTTATTTTGCTGCATTACATTAGATATGGAGCATCTCTCTAGGACAGAAGCCTACAATTAGATGACTTGCTGACAGTGACCTTTCCTCCAGAGTGCCTTGATAAGGCCAGCCTAAAGCATCACATCCACATGTTAAAGGACATGCTGAAATTAGCAGAGAAATAGATAATTAACCTTTGGATTTAATTTGTATTCATTAAAACCACTCTGTACCATCAAGCCTTTTTTGTTTAAACTGGACCAAACTGGTCCCACTTATGCATTACACACTTTGTATCCCATCAGTAGCTAGTGTAGATTATCTTAAGGGTTTTGAATTGATGCTGTTGAAAAAAGTGGTTTGAATAATGCTCCAATAGATTCAAGTGCTGTAATGAAAAATGGAAACTGTCATGTTCGAAGTTTAGCAATTTCGACGTAAAAGTGTGGTGCACTGATGACGTACTTTTGTAGACCGACCCAGTAATATTGGATAATAATATTTACAATACTTTCATGTTTTGTTGTGCAAGATAATCTTCCCATATTAACAACACTTTTATACGTAATACTATAAACAAACTACATGGTCGCACAGATCATCACCGCTAAGCCAAAGGCGGACTCAATGTGATAAAGTTGCGCTGTCTCAGTCATAGGAGCTTCAGAAATTCAGTCATTACTGCCGTATTTCATGTCTTAGAACAAAAAGTGAAAATATCGTAAACTTGTTTTAACCAAAGATCTTTTTTCAGGCATCTGACAAAACATTTTTGGAAGGCTGAAACCTGAAACTCCAGCCTTAGACATCAAAAACAGATGTGAACTTAACATCCACATTGGAAAAGGGGTAATCATGTGGAAAAGCATGGATTTGATTAGACCAACTTGATACAATTAGGAGGCGACATTTGCATTTAAATAAACATACCAATGAAAGGCTACTGTAAGCAGATTACGAGAAACAGTGTGATATCCAGTGCATTTCCTGGAACAAATTCCAAGGCCAACAATTGTTTTAGCTGTAGTTAAAGTTTTAGTTGGTTAGTTTGCATGTTAAAAAGCATGGCTCACCATCGCTGCGGAGCACTAGAGGAGTGGGCGGACCCTCCACTCGGGACTTTGTGACGGTGTTAGTCACCACACAGGTGTAGTTTCCAACATCCGAGGGCTCCACTTTGGCGATGTACAGATTACCCGTCTCCTGGGAGATGAAGCGCCGAGTGTCCTGCATCACAAATGTCGGGTACTCGTTAAAGATCCAGGAAAACACGAGATCTGTGGATAAAGAACACAAGAGAATTATTACTTTAAATGAGACTTGAATACGGTTTTGTAACAGCGTTTTGGACCTCCTGAGGGTAGCGAAATTAATAGAGTTATATCACGCTAAGGTGAGAATTGACGACAGGATCAGTCAGAGGTTGCGAACAAATGCAATTATCTGGAGTCTTTGGAGATGGCCATTTTTCAAGCGGATGAGGTCTGAATACTCAACTAGGGATTTGGAAGACACTAGGGTGAGTTGCCATGAGTAATTATACATCCGTAGACAAGCAACAGAGATGTTTACTAATGACAACCACAAGGACAAAAATAAATGTTAACCATTTACAGTAAGGTACATGACATCTTGAGTTGCTAATGAACTGAACAAATTGTGGTGCACATTGGGTATTAAAGCAAATTATACCCATTTCTGTGTTTCCTTCATTAACATTGTGCTAACCAACTGACAAACAACACCATTTATAAAAAAGACAATTAAAGACATTTGACAGGATAAATGGGATACAACATAGGCAAAGGTGCAAACAATCGATCAGTTGATACATACATTACAAAGACATGTAATTTAATAGTTACACATAATATTATTATCGTAGAATAATAATAATAATAATACATTGCATTTCAAAGCGCTTTTCCAGGTGCTCAAAGACGCTTTACAGTGGTGATAAAACATGATAAAATAGAATTTAAAAGAAGTAGTTAAAACAGGATGCTATATGCTAGCAACAGGTATACTGTAATGATTTAGGAAACTGCTGAGCTATAGATAGAAGTCCATCATTCACGGATGACATGATGTCAAAGTTTGACAGGAATGGTACGGGAGAGCCGTTACCATGACACTTAGGGTCAAAATGTTCTGGAATAAGGTGAGAACCATCCTTTTCTCAAATCACATTTCACCCATCGAGGAACCAGCTGAAGGGGAGACTTATCACTAACAGGAAGTAGAGCATCATGTTGGAAAAATACTGTCAGACTGCTAAAATCAATAAAACATTGTTGGAGTTTAAATGTCAACCGTTGTGTCCCCCATGTCATATCATTGTGCTTGAGTATTTAAAAAATGAGTCAAACACACATTTTGACGTCTTGAGATCCTCTTAAAAAATATATTTTCTTGATTGTCACACTCACTGACAGAAGTATTATAATTCATCCACAGACATCATCTCCACCATAATCTCACAGAGATATAAGGAATGTGATGATGCAGAAATAATACGACCGAACAAACTTCATTTTACAACCTTGTGTCCTGTAATTTAAAATGTAGCATTGTTTGTAATTGCTAATGCATGTTGTGCTCCACATGTAAAGTAAGGGAAATACAGAATGTCTGTCACGTAATATTTTTCATAATTCATGCCTCCATTTATCTTTCAGTAGCTGTGTTGAATGAATTGGATTCAGTATGTCAGCAACCAACTTCTTGATAAATTACATTATTGAAGTTTAACCAGCCTTACCCTAACCCTAACGAAAGCGTCTGAAAAGTGAAGCTGTAGCAGAATTGCCTTCTTATTATACATCCATGATCTATTCTCATCCACCATCTTTGTTTGGGACGATAAGAGTGTAAGAGTCACGTTTCTGAATCGGACACTCTGAGTGGATGCAGTCACAGCCAATCGGAGTCTGATTCAGAGTCGGTTCCGTTGTTATGTGTACTGAAACGAGAGCCGGTATAATTCCACGCGCGAAAACTAAATAAAAGTTGGAATATGTTATTTTAGTGTCTTAAAAGTAGACTGAGGTATGGCAAGGAAGTTTACTACAGCTGAGGCTTTGGAGCTGATTTTTCAAGGGGACGATGTCGATGAAAATTCAGACGAATCTGCTCAGCATGCCATGTGTGATCGTGGACAGGAACTGCCATGATATATATCATGTGTAGTCTTCAAAAAATTACAATTCCTGGCAAGAAAACGCCCATGGACACTGCCCAAAATAATGGGCATGACTAATTAAGTTACAATCTTCTAATCAGTTCTGATACAATGATAATACATGTGTGCAAATGTCTGTGTTGAATGTTTCTTTCAATGTTATGGTTAGCAGTTATTTTTAGGGATGCACGATAATTATCGGCCCGATAATTATCGGTCCGATATTAGGAATTATGACGTCATCCCGATAAACCCGATACCAGTATTAATAGCCCCGATAATATACAATATATTTTTTGGATAAAAAAAAGGAAAAAAAATACTGCGGTGTGGGTGGATTGGGATGAGGGGCGCTTGTTTTTCACTCGGCTCCTCCCGTTTTGTAAGTACTGTGGTATTAGTGGTTTAGGAAGAGGGGAGTTCTTCACAAATCCAGCGCTCCCTAACTCGTGCCTGGCTGTGACGTAAATGGTGTGCGGCCGTGAAGCCAGGACAGTAAACAAACATGTCGTCGGTGGTATGGGCGTTGGAGCTATGTGCAACTCAAGGCATATGCTCGAACCGGAGCTGCCTGGACGCTGCAATCATGTTGTGCACTATCCGTGCTGAGTGTGCTGACTTTTCGTACAATGTCCCACTGTCTGGCTTCCTGCATAAAGTCAAGTGCTCGGCGCAGTTGTGGCGAAATGTCGCTCCTCTGTTTTCATTTAAACAGCTCCGTATATCGGTTAGCGCAGCTAGCTAGCACCAGATGCTAACAACAACAATGCAGGTAAGGTCTCTCTCTCGCTCGCTCGGGCCACACATACACACACCCTCCCGGTCCTCCAGATAGCCAGTCGGTGCCTGCCGGTGAGCGTGGAAGTGTGGTCTGCCACAAGCGGGCGACAGGAGCGGGGCTGTCAGCATCAGCTTGTAGATGGTATTTTAAACACGATGTGCTCTGAAACTACGGGGCGGCCGAGGACAAAAAATACACATGCGTTAATCGCGTTAAAATAATTAGTGGCGTACATTTTTTTTTATTATCGGTATCGGTCTTGAGAAGCAGGAAGTTATCGGTATCGGTTTCAAAAAACCAATATCGTGCATCCCTATTATTTTTAATGAAATAAGTCAAAAATGCAAGCTCGGT
Organism: Gymnodraco acuticeps; assembly: GCF_902827175.1. Classification (NCBI taxonomy): domain Eukaryota; kingdom Metazoa; phylum Chordata; class Actinopteri; order Perciformes; family Bathydraconidae; genus Gymnodraco; species Gymnodraco acuticeps. The sequence continues at coordinate 389,709 of NW_022991454.1, forward strand.
TTATTTATGGGCAAATATCCCCTATTATAGTGTATATAAGTCTCTAATGAGTGACATATATCATTAGCTGAGGTTGTGCTGATTTCTGGGATGTGTAAAACTTGATTATACTGCAAATAAATTACAATTTATAAGGCAAAACACAAAAATATACAAAAACGGAAATGTCCTATGTGGGTCTCAGAGGGTTAAGGTAAGTAGGGAATGCTAGACGGTAGGGATACCTTGGGTTTGACAAGTCACTCTTCTGGTTAAAAACCAACAACACAGCAACTGCTTGAATGACAAACTTAAGTCCAATAGCCCTCAAACTAATAGGTGACATCACATGAACTACATTTGCTTCGTTATACAGTCCACAAAGTCAACTAAATGTTGTGACCTAATCTTCTACTTTGCAATTAGTAGAATTGACAGGCATACATTATATTCCTGCTGAGCTTAAAACATGCCTTTCGTTTAGGGGACTAGCAATTAAACAAAACATTATTGGAGGATGCCCTCGTCTCCCATAGCTACTGGGCCATTTACCTCAGCATGAACCTCTCCTCCTGCTGGCTGAAGGGAGCAGGTAGTGACTCCACGAGAGGCAGTGGAGGCGGCTGATCAGCATAATTTGTGCCTTGGGTTTAGGATTTGGCCGCTGAGCTGAACACAGAGCGATGGCACAGCAGAGGTCCACAGGGACAAGGGACACTTCAAGGCAGGATAAGGCATGTTGTTTGTGTTTGTTTCCTCTCCAGCGCTTTTGGACTATGACTGCACCTGCTCTCTTTCTATGTTTAAAACCCATCGACAACATGGCACGACATGTGCTTCAGAATGCCGCAGAGAGCGAAGACATAATGAGATGTCCCTCACAGCTGGCCAACCTTCTTCACACAATCATCCAGGGCATTGATTTGATGGGTTACACAATGGTCCCTGGCATAAAAACAGGACATCTCCGAGACAAAGTGTACAATAAATAGAATCACTGCCATGGCAACAGGAAATCTGCCTTATTTCTTTGTAAGATATCCGATCTAGCACATGAGCTTAAATTAACAATTTTAGTTTTTACGGTGGCTGACAGGGGCGAATGCGCTACAATGGCCCAAAACACTTATGGCGCATTTCCACTGCAGCGGGTAGTCCCGTTTAAGCGTCCTCAAGCGGCCAGGCCTGTTTTTGGTGGCCTTTCCATATAGTGTAGCACCGGCTTTTTCCGGCCGCATAAAATCGTGGTTCTATCAGGGCCAGGGCTGAACTAGTGACGTCAACGCTCTCGACTTCTGATTGGTCAGAGAGAATCGTCACAAGATCGCGCGCAAGATCATCCCTAGCGTCGCATATATATCTAGAAGCAAGCTTGCAGCATTTTTATATACAGCATTTTGTAAACGGAGGAGCTACAAAAATGGCAACGTCGAAGAAAAGCACACCGTGGTCGACCGAGGAGGTGACGACGTTCCTACATCTCATTGGGGATGATAAAATCCAGCGGGAGCTCGACGGGAGCCCCGCCTACACTGCGTTGCTACCCCAGGTCCTAAACTGTAATGGAAATGCGCCACGGCCTTGGACGGCCACGTTACATTAAGAGTACCTCGCTGCGGTTTAAAAAAACGATGCAAATATAAATACACAATATAAATATGTTAATATAAAAATGCAAATGTGTCATGCAAATGAAGAACATCTTCACCAACTTGACAACACACATGCACAGCATGTAGAAATCTTTCAAAAACGTAACGAAACAAGCGCAGGGATTACTAAAAGCGCTGCATAAACAAAACGCTGCAAGAATCTCAAAACAGCACAAAAACGGGGACTCTAAAATGTGACGCACACAGCTTGGACCGCAGTGCTTGTTGGCGTCATGGATGTATAATAAGAACTGGATACAGCGTGGGAGGCGGGGCCTCATTCATTCCTATGAGAGTTGCTCAATGGCGCATGATGACAAAATGGCCCAACTTTTGAGAGAGCGAAACGTCACAGATTACCCGGCATGCCTGAGAAGTACCCGTATGTGCACTCATAGAACATGCTCAACTTTAACCACGCCGCCCAAAAGGCTCGTTCACATTAAGCACGTGAATTTACGTACACGTAACAGCACCGCGCGTTCATGACAGCATGGTACTGGATTTATATTAACGAGGCGGCAGTTAGCAGCTAGCGGCTAGCTAGTAAATTATGCTAAGTTACACATCAATCGTTATGTACTTTTATATTACGCTGACATCAGGATCTAGTGATATCCAAGCAACAGAGCTTCATTTAGCATGATACTTGTGTGGGTTGTACATGAAACCACTTGGTAATATATAAACATGTATATGTTGAAGCCTGTTATGATCAATTGTGAGTGACTTTATCTAAAAAGTAAAGCTGATGATGGATTACTGTGGTGGAGTTAAAATAACAATAGCCTATTTCTTTTTGAAATGTGATGGAGTAAAAGGATAGTAACTGTGATTATTCATGTTAAGTAGCTCACAAGTAACTAAAACAATTGCAAGTGCAATAAGAAGCTACAGGAACGTTAATCTACGTCGGTAATATTAACTTTATTTAATACAACATTTACGGTACAAGATTTACATCATACAGCCCATGTAGTATAATATTTTACAAATGATGAATTACAGCAAACATGTGCAATATATCCATTATTACAGCTCCGTGGGATGGCAGTAAGGCGATATGGTCCGTTCTTATTGTGCATCCATGGGTAAAGAGAAACTCATGTAGTGCTGAACACGTAACATGAACGTGCCGGGGCGGCGCGGTCCCGTGGGTTAGATGCGCGTTCATAATGCCGAGGGAAATAACTCTCAGAATAACGTTATTAGCACATTTTTACAACTTGAGGAACGAATGTTTTTAATAAGGGCTATACAAGTGTTCATACTGGGTAGTTTATTTAGTTTAAAAAAAATTATCCAACGAGTTACAGACCACTCTTTCCCCATGTAAGTCAATGGGAAAAAGTGTTTCCGGGCCCAGCAACCTAAAGGAAGTGTAGTACTGCCGTTTGACCAGCACGAATATTCTCATCAGACTCCGGCGCACTTCCTGGGGGCTTGGTTGGCGTTCGCGATAATAAAGTTGGCCAACTATCATTGGAAATGTACCTAAATGTTAAGTTGTATGCTTATTTTAACAATGTGATTGCATGATTCCTCCTGATAGAGACTAACCCTGCGAGAGGGCCAACTTTATAATCCCGAACTTCAACAAGTGCTCCGGTCTTAGCTGTGTGCATCACTTTTTAGCATCCCCATTTCTATCCAGGGTTCCTACGGTCATTAAAAACCTGGAAAAGTCATGGAAATTCAAAATGCAAATTCCAGGCCCTGGAAAAGTCATGGAAATTCAAAATGCAAATTCCAGGCCCTGGAAAAGTTATGGAAAACAATATTTTCCCCAAAGTGTTGGAAAAGTCATGGAAATGTAACTTCAATTTGCATCAAATATAATTTATATTTGAGCTAATCGCCGATAATGATAATAAATACTGTATCGTATAGTAATGAAACGTAAAATGGCATTTAACTGACGAGGAACTTTGCTGGTGAGAGATTTGAGTTGCTTTAGCGTGAAGAAGCTAGTAAGCCTATATTTGATTTGTTTTAGATAGGCACAAAATGTTTCATTTGCAGACCTTATTTTCCTGTTCCATGTTCAAAGAAACCATTTTCAGTGGAACTGCTGAGAAAGAGTAATGTTTTTGGTCATGGAAAATTAGGTAAAGGTCATGGAGAAGTCATTGAAAATCATTGGTGAAAAAGTGTATGAACCCTGTCTATTGTGTGTTGAGCCTCTTGCTTTTGTGTTTGCAGCACTTTTAATAAACTGCACATGCTTTGTCAAGTTAGTGAAGATGTTTCTGCATTTGTTTTGGCGTATTTTTGTTTTAACACTTGCATTGTTTTTGAAAGTACATCGCATCTCTCCGAATGTAGCCTATGTGTTTTGGGCTGTAGTAGCGTGTGTGCACCTGTCGTCCACCACATCAACTAGTGTTGCAAAAGGTCTTTCCACGTCTAACAATATACAATGATCTTTCACCTAATATTAAACATAACTCTAAAGTCTAGGGCTACTTTTGGTCCATGAAAAATGTTATTTTCAAAATGAGATATATTGTAGGGAGGTTTGACCCTGAAGAGTTATTTGTGGTTTCCCCTTTAGGTGAAAGATAACTTTGCATAAGTCACGATGAATAAAGCTGCTTCACTCACAAAAGGAGTCGTAGGAGCAGCTTCAAAGGACAGCCCTCACTGAATATTCAAAGACTGAACAAGTTGTGCAAGTCAAACATGGACGTTTATTACACAGTTAAGATCACGCCCAGACTGATTTGTGATACTGTAAAGATGGATGACGGCGGCAAAGATGGTGGGCAGGAATCCCAAAGAGTCTATTATCATTTATGACCAGAGATGGAACAAAAAGCTGTGGATGGACACACATACAGTTATGAGTGTATTCTGTCTGATCATATGTTACTAGGGTTTTTAGGAAGTCATTTCATATTTTTTTTTAAATGCAGTATCAGTATAAATATAGAAAAATAACTAAAAGTTCAATGTTCCTTAGTCTTGTTATGTGGTGTTGCACTTCTGTTAAGTTTCACTTCTGCCAAGAATGAAAAAGGTGGTCAAAGACAGAAATATCCTGACTTTCTTAAATATGGGTTTCCTTCAAATGCCAGGTCCTACATTTCCCATAATGCATCTTATGGTACACTCAAATTTCCAATTGGTAAATCTGCAGCGTTTGTACCAGAGACTCGCAGTGACCTTGAACTTTCACCAGCTATTCCTAATAATGTCAGCCTTAAATCCAAATGAATGTTTCTGCCATATTAAAAAAATATATATTCCTGAAATATCTTGTGTATGAGAAGGAGACAGACGGACAGACAGAGAAAACATGAAAACATATTGGCACTGGCCACAGCTGTCGCACAGGCATAACAATATCTCTAATCCCAAGCCGAGTTAACCCTGATGACATCATCTGGGCTATGTTTTAGACTTTGAAAAGCTCCTTCAGAGCCACAGAGGACATCATATAACTGTTTTTACAAGGTGAGTGCATCATCTAATCAAATGAGTCCATTTCCTCAATGTTGTCAAATAAATCCAACAAATAAATGAGACCGCATCATCCAATAAAGACGTCCATTAGAGATTGGAGGATGCCACTCAAAGCTACACTTCAGATGCACATTTCAGTCTAAATTGTTGTAGATGTCTCTCCAGCTTTGTAAATATGGCATCATCAGAGTTAACGTTAAAAAGATGAGCATGCCATCATCTGCTGCCAGCTGATTTAGGGTAGATAAACAAAATGCAGCAGAACAAAGTCACTGCAAAGTGGAGCAATTGCACTCAATGATTGCTTCAACTGGCAGGCCTCATGTGTCTGTTACAGTTACTGACGTCAGCCAGCGGAAAAAAACACCCATGTCTCTTTTTTTTTCATTTAATGTGATTAATTTCTACACCATACAGGCCCTGGCTCGTTTCTCTTCCTCCTGCTGCCTCCCAGAGCTTAACCAGATACTGAAACTCCCTGGAGGGGGTCTTCATACTGCTAAAAGCAATACATATGGATACAGGCTATGATGAAGTAACAACAAATATTTTGCTACACGGACCAAGCAGCTCTCTGTCAATACAACAGTTATACTGCTACATCGGGGTCAGCGTTTCCGCCAGGGGGGGCGTCTTGCCGTCATTTGACGCCTTTATTCAGCTCGGGACGCCCTGAACGCGAGCCGAGGGCGTCCAAAAATATTAATAATTCGAGAGAAGATCGAGAGTTTTTATCGCTTGAAATGACGAAAAGGAAAAAGTACACGGACATCCCTCTGTTGGAGGGGCAAAAGAGTCTGGTGGGATTGTTTTCCGAGTCGTTTCCCCGACATCGAAGGTGCCTGCTACAGGACAACACGGAACGTGCGCGATTTGGACGCGATGAGCGGGGGGGGTTTTAGTGGAGCACGCGCGTGAGCTGCGAGTGCCAGAGCCTCGCAGCGGCGAAACTGAGGCTCCGTGGTAAACGGTGGTAACATGAAGAGCCGTTTGGGAGCCGAAAGAGCCGGCACTTTAAGAGAGCCGAGCCAAATGATCCGGCTCACTAACGTAAAAAGACAGTATCTATAAGGGACGGCTCGAGTCAAAAATGCATCCCCCCCGCTCTCGGGGTGGACGGCCTCTCAGCCCTGGTCTGGCGGAAACACTGATCGGGGTACTTTGGCATCATAACATGTCGGCAGTGCTGGAAGAAGTATTCAGATGCTTTACTAGACCAAAAATACCAATCACTTTCAAAAAATAAATAAATCGTATTTAAGTAAAAGTACATAAGTATTATCAGCAAAATGTACTTAAAGTAAAAAACGAATCATTTTGCGTTATGTGTGTATATTGTAACGTTCACAAGGTGAGTCGGAAACAGGCTTCTCGTTATTAGGCTTTAATAACTCTTGTTCTTTACAGATGATCACAGGTACATGTACACTTTGTGGGTTCTACCTCACCCGCGGGTACCCGACGGGTGACCCGCAAAAAAGGTGATTCGCGGGTGGTATTTTTTCAAACGCTTTTTTCAGGGTTCGGTTCTGGGTAAAACAAAGATGATGCGGGTCGGGTCGCGGGTATTGCATAATAAATATATTAAAATAATAATAATTTAGTTTAATGTTTAAATCCTCAGACCTCTTCCCCGCGGGACCGCGCATAATCGTAACCTCTGCAGCGCATCAATCTGCTGCTGTGTACATTCTCCACATTCGAAATGGCTGAGGTGAAGCTCTCTAGCAGAGAATACAGCATTTTCAATAACACTTCCTCCAGAGCGAAATCCAACGTCTGGGAGGCTTTTGGTGTCATCCTGGAGAAAATAACCAACATCCCACGCTTTTTGAGACAAATATGCAACTGCGTGTGTTAATAATTGCACGTGTTCACTGCTCATAGGCTATGCGGGTTCGGGTCGGGTTGCGGATCTTGTGCCGACGGGTCGGGTCGGGTTGCGAAACTAATTAGCAATATGTGCGGGTAACGGGGCGGGTTCGGTATTGTACGTCGCGGGTGCGAGGCGGGAGCGGGTCTTGAAAATCAGACCCGTGCAGGACTCTGCCTCACACTAACCTAACTCCTACCCCTACACATATATATATATAGCAGTGTCTACGTCACAACTCCCCGCCCTCCCCCGTCCACTCCCCCAACCACAGGCCCGCACCTCAACCAGCATCACTGTGCAGCTCTATGATTGGCAGAGAGACGGGGGATGCCTGAGTGACACCCTGGACATCCTATGCAGGGTCGCTACAATATAATGACATTTATATATGTGACATTTCTAGATAATATTGTTGCATCAAGTGGCGTTTTTCAGTTGTAGACAAACAAAGTTCTGATTGACTTTTAGAAAGCATTTAGATATTAGGACTCTTAGTTTATTTGGAGAAAACTACATTATTTCCCCTTTAAAATGTAGTGGAGTAGAAGTATGAAGTAGCATTAAATGGAAATACTCAAGTACAAGTACCTCAACATTTACTTAAGTACAGTAGGCCTACTTGAGTAAAAGTACTTATTGACTTCCCACCTCTGCATGTTATCAGCATCATCATTTGATATTAATAATCGTGTAGTGCCACACTGTGACAACAATATGCATTTTTAATCACCCAATTACAAAGCAGTGGGACGTGGACATGCTGCAAAAATGCTGCAAATTTGCAACAAAAGCGTTCACCCTCGGCCTCTCCCAGACGGAGTCATTCTCTGATTGCAGGCGTCACGGCGTGGTATTACAATAATGAGAAGAAGGGGTTGCAGGGTCGCATCAAACAGGGTGAAACACAACATGAACCGCTTCTCCTAAAATACAGAGCTATGGAGACGCGTGCTCAAGCAGAACAAAAATAACAACATGGTCGCAGACTCCAAAAGTCAACTGAGAGAAACAAACACACAATTTGGTCCTATTAGAATACACACATTTTCTGATTTGCGAGGGGAATCTTTGAACTCTCCGCACAGAGACGAGCAAAAAGCAACTCGTGCCTCAGTTAAACTACTGACATCTCCCATTGTGTTTCAGTTCTCCCATATCTGCTCCAGGCTCCCAGAATCCTCTGTTCAACTGCTTCCTTTACAGGACAGGATGCACATGCTCTGTGTCTCAGAGCCTCGGGTGGGGGCAAAGCAGGGACGCTACACACACACAAGAGAAACATCAACTCTTAATGGAGATGCGCACAAGAGATTGCAGTCTTGAGTGCCCCTTTAAGGTCTTTCCCCATTAGAAAATAGAGGTCGGCACCATTAGGTCGGCACCTAAACACAGTTATCGTGTAGTACAGACCTACAGAGTGTGGCTGGGTCACACTGGCAGCCCATTAATGCGCTTGGCTTTGAGAAAGACAGAGGCTGACAGCCGCTCAGCTCCTCCTGCTGCCTCTGATCCACAGTGACACACAGGAGGGGGACTGGACTGCACATTTGAAGGAAATCTTGAAGGTGTGGTGGTTTTTGTGATGTAGCCACATTGAGATAATCCATTCCCCTTCCCTTTGACTCTGCAGACAGTAATTAGCATATATTTCCAGCGTGCTCTGACATTGGCCTATCAGACGGAGAGTGAGTGTGCATGAAAGCAGCACCGCGCTCTGCCTTTGTGCATCAGGACTGGGGTGTGTCAAGCCTGATCTGCACCCAGACTCTACTTCATTGTCTCTTTAAAGCTAACTGTAGGAGCAGGTAGGATGTCTTGGTTACATTAGAAGACATAAGCTAGTTGTAAGCTGCACAGTAGAAGTAGGTCAGATTTAAATCATAACTGTGTGTCAGTGGTAATGACAACATTACATATTGAGTTAGACATTCAACATCTTTCTGGCACAGGTCACTGTTTTGTTGTTCTTGCCCATTGCTGAATGAATAAAGGATGACACCTATAGCTGCATATGGAATGCAGCGCTATGCATGCATGTATGTGTGTGTGTGTGTGTGTGTGTGTGTGTGTGTGTGTGTGTGTCTGTGTGTGTCTGTGTGTGACCTAGTATTACTCTCCTTGTGGGGACCTACATCTGTTTATACAGCATGGGCGTAGGAAGCATCCTGAATGTGGGGGGGACATTTTTAATGGCGGGTGTGGGGGTCCTCCCCCACGAAAAAAAATAGATTTCCTGTATTCTGGTGCATTTTAAGGTGGTTTGATACTTTTATGTGGCTATACTAGCATGAGGAAAATGATGGGTACATTTTGTAATTTCATCCAGTAGTAAAGAAAGGAAATATATTTGATTATTAATTCAGAGCCGTCTTTGAATTAATAAAAAGCAGTTTAAATGCCCATTTTTTGTACATTTATATACAACAATACATATTTGTGAGTGCATTGAGAGATATTGTTGTGGAGAGTCATTTATATATAAATCGCAAAATACATTTGTGAATCCTTCTGTGAGCATTTATTAATATTGAGACTGATCTGACTCCATACCGATGTTAAGTTCACCTAGGAATGGTATCATTGACTTAAATGTTCAAATAAATGTCGCTCTTCTGTCTATATTGGTCATATGATTCCCTTTGACTGAAATGCTTCCTGTTCAATATCTCCACTGATTTCCTTAACATTCTGGGATGAGAGTCCACATCACAATTTACTCTAAACTGTCATTTCCCTTTCATCACTCACCTCAGCAACGAACCTCTCTCCACTGTGTTCTGCCTCTGACTCACTCTCAAGCGCCTAGATATCAAGAGAGGTGGTGAAGTGATAATTATTTATTGAGCAGTATACTCTTTCACATTGAATCATAACAAGTCTACTGAATGTAAATACAACTGACTCTAAAGTAAGTCCCAGTCTGTGACATTGGACATTTTGAAGACTCAAAGTCTCAAGCAGTAGAATATTAGCTATGTGCACAGAAAATAAATAGTTAAAGCCCCTGTCACACTGTCCCGAAATTGACACCCGATGGACACACAAATATGGAATTGTGAATTTCGCACGAAGATGGCCCCGAACCACACACGAAGGCAACATTTACATTACATTTAAGACATACAACTGCAACGAAAGTAACAAAAACAATTATGTTACAGTACTATGATACTGTACTGATATATTCAGACTTTGTTCTTTACTTTATCCGTCGTTATATGTAGAAAATATTACGTTTTCTCCGTAATGTTGTTTCCATAACAACAACAACTCCCTGTCAACTGTCCTTCAAAATAATATATTATATCCTTTTTAGTTTCACAGAACACAAATTGGGTTATTTACATAATATGTTTACATGATTTTGTTGTGCAATAAAACAACCCGATGGACACACGATAAAGGAAATGTTCAAATTCGGCTGTGATCGTAGCAACATCGGGCCATTCGTGAGGGCATCTTAAGCCTTCGTATGACCGCCGGTGGAGTTTCTCAGGCTCCGGCAGCAACTTCGTGAGCAGTGGCAAAATCTTTGGCATGCCAAAAAATTGCCGAAGGACCTTGCGAAGGTTCATTTTCGTGTTGAATTCGTGTGTCAATTTTGCCCTTCGTAAGGCCATCGTGAGGGCATCTTGTTATCATCGGTGCCATCGGGCATTCGCCCCAATCAGAGTGAGGGTGAATGCACCGATGATAACACGAAGATGACACGACTTGACAAGATGCCCTCACGAGTGCCTTACGAAGTTGCCGCTCACGAAGTTGCTGCCGGAGCCTGAGAAACTCCACCGGCGGTCATACGATGGCTTAAGATGCCCTCACGAATGGCCCGATGTTGCTACGATCAGAGCCGAATTTGAACATTTCCTTTATCGTGTGTCCATCGGGTGTCAATTTCGGGACAGTGTGACAGGGGCTTAACTGAATACTGGGATGGAAATTGCCAATAAGCACTCAGTAAAACATAAACACACACAAAAAGCTTCTGAATGATAATAAGTATAATTAAAACATAATGCACATTACCATTTTGAGAGATAGTACCTTAGTTAAAGAACTCAGAAAATAATCTCTTATCGAACTGAGGCTCCAGTAAAACACACTGACTGCGTCTCTGGACATCATGGTGTTTACATGAGCACAGAGAGATGGGGTTATTCATGTTCCCTGCGACGCCCATGTTATACAGTCACGTGTGGGGACTGGCTTCCCTTATGAGGACAAAATGGTTGGGGTTAGGGGTAAGGGTTAGGCATGTGTTGGTTATGGTTAAGGTTAGGATAAGTCTCCAGGAAATGCATGTAAGTCAATGTAATGTCCCCTGAAGTAATCTATACATGGTATGTGTGTGTGTGTGTGTGTTTGTGTTTGTGTGTGTGTGTGTGTGTGTGTGTGTGTGTGTGTGTGTGTGTGTGTGTGTGTATACACTATATGAAGGTTTCCTAGAGTGTACGTGCCAATGAGTAGCAGTAAAGAGGTGACACACATGGCCTATGTTTTTGATTCATACAGTTTCCATCAGGGCTTATGAAAAGCAGGACCCAAATGCAGCATAAAGGAAGAGAGGCACGTTTACAAATATTATGAACAAAAAGCCATTCAATTCAATTAAAGCTGTTGCCAAAAAAATACAAAAACTTAAAGAGCAGGCCAGGTAAAAGAAAGGGAAATAAGCAAACACACATGAGAGACAAAGCAGGATGACACAAAGAAACACAAGGAGAAGACAGGAAACACGAGACAAGACAGACAAGCATATATAGAGACATGACTAATTACATTATCAAGACACAGATGGAGAGGACAGCACATCTTTGGGGCAAACAATTAGAAAGGAGGGAAAACAGAAAGTAAAACAAGACGAGAGAAAATATATATTTAAAAACAGGAAACATTCAAAACAACGAACACAATGATGACAACAGCATTACATAACTGAAGGTGTGACTGGCCTGGTTGTCTTATTACAGCTATTCTCATTTGAATATTTATTTGTCATTTACAGATTGATATTTGTGTTATTGTCAGTCTGACAGCTGATACTAGCAATGTCCTGAAAAATGAAGGATACATATTGTAGATACATTGTGATCGTCATGTTAAAATGAAAATTCATAAAAATAGATTAAGAATCTTACTGTTGGGCTTCGAATGAATACGAGAGTATATTTCCCAACATCATTTTCAAGAACACTCGCCCTAACCCTAACATATTCAAGAAACAGTATTTGATCCTAGCTAAACTACAGAGAGATGATTTGTTATTGAATAAACCTTAGATATCTAGTGGTAACTTACTTTAGTATTCGAAAGAACACAACAGACACACGTACCTCTGAGAAATCCAAATGTTATGACAGTAACTCCCTGAAGACGAGGAAGGGGATTGCAACATACTACCTGATGCTACTTTAACACAGGCAACGGCTTGCATCATTATTTCAACAGGTAAGACTGAGCCCACCGGGACAGACGGGACAACACGAATCCTCCATGGTCCTGCTCTCATTAGACGGGCGCAGGGATACAGCTGCTGTTCTGATGCAGATCAAGCTAATAATACTTTTTTACCACCAGGAAATGTAACCTAACAAGAGTCACAAAAACATCTCTAATATCATGGGCTTTTTGAAAGAGAAGTCCATTGATTTCGGATGAAAATCCATTCACAAAACCAGAGATATCATCTTTGGTTTAATCAGAAATAAGAGGGTGTCAAGCTAGTAGTGGCTAATGTAGCCTTGAGCTGCTAGCCTTGAGCTGCTAGCCTCAAGAAGAGATAAGGGGCTTTCTATAAAAGTCATGTAAGATCACTTCTTTTAAAACCTACATCCAGAGAATTGTTATATTTAAAAACGTGTTGTCTTCACCCCTCAACTATTCCGTAGCAAATAGTCCACAAATGATTGTCAAAAAAAGTATTTAACAACAACTTCCAGCAACTCAATTATAAAGATGTGTTTTTTCAATACTTTTTGACATAGTAGTCCAACAAAATAATCAGCATATAGAATGATAATGTAAAAATCATGCATTGCAGCAATAAGGAAAACCATAGTGATCGATTGATCAGAATTAGTGTGCGTTAAGCGTAGCGGCTAATGTAGCCTTGAGCTGCTCGGGTCAAAAAACAAAGATGGATATGTTTTCGTTTTTTAAATTTCTTTTGACATAGAAGTCTAACAAGTTAGTCAAGTAAATAATCTGCATAGCGTGAGTTTCAGCTTTAAACTACACTACAGTGATTATTGCAACCAACAGGTCCCCTTCTTTGTTTTCCAGAAACTTCAATGATTGAGAAAGATTCACCAAATGCATCGATCACAGCTGTTTTATCAGCGTTTTATAAAAATGTTTATATGCACTAGGAAACCTGAAAAATGTGTTTGGCTATTGTTTTACAAGAATAGTTAACCTGCAGTTCAAAGCTTCCACAGTCTGAGAGCAATGAACAACCCCACTAACTGAGCACCAGCACATGCAGTAATAAAGCTGTAAAGGCAGCCCAGCTATAAGGTCTTATGGATTCACCTTACAATGATGGTCCAGTGCTCTGCTAAGCAAGCAGGGTGCTGCAGACGAAGCTATCATGTTTTCGACAATTGTTATTTTCCCTTCGCACAGCAGGTGACAGCGAATTTCTTCTGGGATGAAATCCCCAGGGGCACCGGGGGATTTGTTTATGCAGAGACACCGGGGAACCTGAGGACATGACGTGTGCTGCAGCCCTGCTGACAGGATAGAGGTGTGATCACACTAAAGGAAAGTTAACAGGAACATCTGAATTTAGTTCTGAGAAACACATCACTCCAGTTTTGAGGTCTTTATAGCGGTTTCCTGTGTTAAGACAGCACTGAATGGTTTGTTCTGATCTTCTGGTACATTGTGAAGAACTCTCAGGTCGTCCGGGACAGGTCTGCTTTCTGTCCCCAGAGTGAAAACGAAATATGGAGAAGCAGCATTCATTTATTGTGCCTACATCTGGAACTTCGAGAAAACTACAGGTCCACTGCAACTCACACGTCTTTAAAACAAGGCTGAAGAACATTTAGCTTTCAATCAAACTACTCATATCTGGAACTCTTGTATTTTGTACCCGTCTTATTCTATTTTAGCTTGTTGTAATTTGTATTATCTTGACTGTTTTAAATGTATTTCAATTGGTGGTATCATTCTACAGTACAGTTCTATGTCAAAGGGTAGCGAACAAACTCTTAAACATTTCCCTAAACCTATCCAAATGTGGGTTTTGACAAGATAATTTTTTTTTAAGAAAAGCAGCACATATTTAAAACTGAGAAGCTGGAATTTGTTGACAATGATTATTTGGCAATTTTTTAAAATATATCTACACTTTTCCAGATCAATTGATAGCCCTAATGTTACAGTAAATGTATGTTTCTTTTGCACTGTGTTTTAATATTGTGCTACATAAATAATCTTGCCTGACCTTGCCTTGTCTTACATGCGTTGTACACACAACAGATGTATACATGTGAACTTACATGCTCCATAATCTTTGCTTCATCCTCACACTTCAAATGCAACAATGACGACAACAGCTATGAGCACTGTAAACTGTAAGGAGCTTATGAAGAGCTTTAGGAAGCATGTCACTCACACATGTCTTCTGGGAAATGATGCGCGCTGCATTCAGGCTCCACTGTGACCTTTTTTATACGTGATTAGAAACTCCAATCAAGTGAGTGTCACCGCCTGGAAATACACTATATCCCATTTCATGCTGCTGTCATGTTGTCGGCTGCTTGTCACTGAAGTTTCTCTTCACTGTAAGATAACTGAGCCACATTACATCAAACATTGCCAGGGGTTTGGAGAAAAGGCTCTGCGAGTTGGGCATGGACGGTGTGACAGTGACATGCCATATCATTCCAGAGAGCTGAAGAACCCAGACAGATGAAGAGGGGTGAATATGACTGAGTGTGGGATTTTGAAAGCAGATTACTCAAGGAGATAGTGAAATGTGTCGTTTCAGCTAATCAGACTAAGAGCAGAGTAATCCCGATGAATGAATACTAAATATGAGTCATGTACAGTATCATCAACCAATAGCACTGGAGTAAACATGTCCTTTCTCACAGAGTGTAGAAAGGTTTGTGATGTTACCAGCATCTCACAGTGACCTCAAAGGCATCTCTAACTCCTTGGTTGACATTATAAGTGGCATTGTGTATGATATTCAAGTGGTTCTATTTATTTGAATACAATAATGGCGTCGAAAGGAGCCAGTTGAGGTGGTTCGGGCACCTAGTAAGGATGCCACCTGGGCGCCTCCCTAGGGAGGTGTTCCAGACACGTCCAGCTGGGAAGAGACCAAGGGGTAGACCAGGTGGAGGGATTATATCTCTTCGCTGGCCTGGGAGCGCCTTGGGATCTCCTTGGGAGCTGGTTGATGTGGCCAGGGAAAGGAACGTTTGGGGCTCTCTGCTGGAACCGATACCCCGAGACCCGACCACGGATAAGCGGGAGAAGATGGATGGATGGAATAGGTAAGTGACAACAATAGATTATGATTTTTCTCACATTATATTGAATGATTAGAAAAAGGTATACACAAAAAAAACATTTCATAACGTTAAGTCAGTAGGTTGTTACAATTGAGTTGACAAAACCGAGGATTAATGTTAAATGTTAAATATCCAGGACCAAACTAATTGAAATAAATCTTTATCTGATAACACTGACTATTTTCCAGACTAACATTTTTACATTGTAAAATTAAATGTTTTGAAAATGTTTTTTATGGTGTTTTTAACAGTATTGATCGCATTGTCCGTTGGTTTTGATGGAGAAATGCGGATAATTTGGATCCTCAACTATGACACTTAAAGTGGGGCAATGCTGGCAACTCCACTGTGACATGTTTACATGCACAGAAATAAAAAGAACACACTACAGGAAAGGGAAAACCCCAAAAAGCATACAGTAAAATAGCTTCTTCAAGCCTCCATTGTTAAAAGACTTCACTGTTAGTGTTCCACAAATATTTTTCCATCACCATCGTAACATCTTAATGTTAATGACATGTATTCTGCATTTCTTAAAGATTCAGTTTCCCCTGAACATGAACCCAGCAGATGTGTGATCATATAGCAACATCTACTGTATACATACTTCTGTCCACGTCGTTGTGCATGGACGATCCCGCGCTGCATACAGCAGTAAGGACAGCTGTCTTCATGCATAATGTGTCCTCTGAGAGCCCCCCCCCGCGGCAGGTGGACACCCTCGAGAGCCTTGGCCTTCCACCGAGGGGTCCCTCTACTATGGGAACGTCTGCAAACATATGGTGCTGAATAAGGATGTGCACAGGTTTCCCTTGAACGTGCCACCCACATGCTGAATTTGATTAAAATGCGATGAGGTCTCGTGAAGGCGGGAAGGTGGGCTGACAGTCATTATCGTCTTGTTATTTTCTGTCAGGCTGCAGATGCCACACCGAGGACTCATCTATGCCAGAGGAATGTCAAGAAATATAAACTACAGATATATATATTTTTTCTAGTTCTTAGCTGAGGCGGAAGAAGCACTTTTTTACCTGACAAAAGTACCAATGCTAAGGTTTTACAATCTCTACTCAAGTAAAAAGTCCTGCATACAAAATTGTACACAAGTAAAAGTATTCACATTAAAATGTACTTCAAGTAACAAAAGTACAAAATCAGAATCAGGGTCAAGGTATACAAAATACATATCAACAATATAAGAGTTAGCAAACATATAATAAGGGATGATTATTTTTTGCAGCCAGTATAAACATTAATAAACGGTGAAAGAAGATATTGTAATGTTATTACACTTTAGTGGTGTTAGTTAGTGAAATAGCAACCAGTAAAAACAGTATTAGACTGCAGTGTCACAATATCAGAATATTAAGTTACTGTTTTACAATAATGATAGATGTGTTCATTACTTTTATGCTGCACTTTACAAAGTGTCTCATTAACCTATGAAAACACATCCCGATGTATGTGTCAATTCATATTCTAAATCTTAAAGTAACTAGTAACTAAGCTGTAAAATCAATGTAGTGGATTAAAAGTACCACATTTACTTACAAATTATAAAGTAACATGAAATGAATACACTCAAGTACCTCAAAAGTGTACACACCTTGAGTTAGTATGCTGCACTCTAGTGACTCTCAGCCATGCAATGAAGCATTAACTCAAGCTTATAGTTAGGGGTGGCTCAGGCTTGCCTTAAACCACTAGTTATAGACTGCTATTAGCTATTAGCTTAGACTATTGGGGGGGTTTCCACCTTTCTCCTCTCTTCTACTAATTCTCCTTTTCTTTATCTGCATGCACTCGTGTGCCACACATGCATGGAACTAATTCAGCGCCCGGCAGGATTCCAGTATGAAAGGTTACGTCTGGATCATGAGTTGTCTGTTGCTGTGGTCCTGCCTGAAGCACCAGGGTATTATTTTGTATGTATGTTCACAATGTCATTGTTATCATTTGGATTGTCTATGTTGCTAATGAATTATCTTTTTAACCTATTGTACAAACTGTAAAGCCCCAAAAGTTTAATGTAGTGATATTGGGCTGTATAGAATAAATGTGACTGATTCATTGAGCACTACAAGCACTGAACATGTATACACATCTTTAATCTGGTTTTATTTCCTCTCTGTGTATTCAGGGTTTTGGGCAGAGAAACACACAGGTGTCTCTATTCCCCCACAAATAGAAACTTGTAATGGCCGTCCTCAATTTTATGACGGTCACAAACACAAACAAAAGTGTTTTCAAATATATTTCGGTCAATGCAAATTGTCAGGAGGACAGGAATGTTTTCAGCCGAGGTCAAATAGCACTCAGAGAAAAGGAAGAATATCATGAATATAAACTTCCATTATCACCAACAGGCGCTGTTGTTAGGCTGCCTGCAGATTCCCTCACATCCTGGCATTTTGTCATATCGTGGTGTTGCAGTTGGCCTTTTCCTCAATAGCCGACTTGTTTCAGTGGATTTATGTGAAAATATGCTCCATCGCAGTCCTATGACAGGTCAAACAGATTTGCAATAAAAATAATAAAACAGCAGAGATTGATGACGGAGCTGCTTTCTGAACGCTAAAGCACGAGGAAAGGCACCGCACCCTGCGACTACTGTCCACAATATTCAATTATTTCTCATCATAAAAGCTGTGGAAAGCATATTTGAGCTTTAGGAGGGTTCACACTTTTTAGACATGTAAATAGTTTTACCCTAATTTTCTCATCCTCACATGTTATGTTACTAACACATATTTCAATGTAGACCAGGGGTCGGCAACAGGCGGACCGCGGTCCGGATCCGGACCCAGACGCCGACCTATACGGACCCGGAGCTATAATCAATACATTAATAGGGGATTTTTCGGCGCCTCCCGCTTTTTTAACGCTGATTTGGGTGACTTGTGTAATTCGTGGAGAACCGAAGAGTTTTGGGGGTGGGGGGGGGAGTCCGTCCAGTCTGACTGACGGACAACTTCTCACTTCAAAAAAGAAGAAGAAATCTAGACCGCAAAAATAATTAAACAAGCAACCTGTTTTTCCTGGCCAAGGACAGGTTCCTTGAACACAACACGAGCGTAACGTGTCTTCACGTGGTATATGTCTCGTCTGAAAGGAGTGCTCAGAGAGCACCGGAACCCCGCTCCAGCCCTTCAAATATTGCAATACCCATAAGGAGCCGTACACATGCCGCAGTGTTTGCGTGACTGTGTCTTTAGTTGTAAGCACAGTGGCGATCTGTTGTTATTAGCATCTGGTTAGCTAGCTATGCTAACGAATTTAAAGAGCTTTTCTACAACCAGGTGGAAGAGAGCTCTCTCCTGAGAGGCTCAAATAACCTCAGCTCAGTGAGGTTAAGGCACAACTTGATATGATCATTATAGTTATTAATGAGACTAAATGAAAAACAGGTATAAAATACTATATGACAGTATAAAAAAAAGTTGTTAAAAATAACGAGAATAGAGTTTAAAAGGGGAGTGATTTGTAAAATATCCAAAAAGAAAAATATGCTTACAGTTCTATTTCATATGGGTGTTGAGAGATGTATCCATAGATCTCTTAATGTTGCTCTCAAAGTGCACCAGATTGATGCTTTTAACTTCAATATTTAAAAAAAAAATCTTCCCGGGGGAGCATGCCCACGGACCCCCCTAGAAGAGGTTAGGTCCCCCACCCCCACTTAAATCATGTTCACATGGATAGGATACTAAATACATTTGCACACATCTTGTGTCCATATCTTTCTGATTTGGTGGTCATGCCACACCGTGCACATGCATGCATGCGTGAGTCATGGTGAGATATCTGGATTAAGAGGTTTCTTTTTCTTTGCACAGAATGAAAGAAAGGCCAAATGAATGGGCTGTGAGTTTAGTTTTTTTAAGCAGAGGTTGAGTTCAATCATTTGTACGACCCTCGGAGGATGTTGTAAAAATTGAAAGGAAAAAGGTTCCCCACCCCTGCTGTAAATAATAATAAAAGCCCTTGATTTATAACTTAACATCTCTGTCTCCTATTGATCTGAGTATATTATAAAGAATAGCAGTGAATTGAAGCATTATAACAGGCCTTTGTCAGATGGTATATTACGCTGTTTTTTTCTGCTTTGAATAGTTCTCTCTTTTGGTCTGTGTTTGCATCACTGAAACCAATGAGCACCTGCATGTGTGTGAGAATAGCCCAGACTCCATGTC
Organism: Gymnodraco acuticeps; assembly: GCF_902827175.1. Taxonomy (NCBI): domain Eukaryota; kingdom Metazoa; phylum Chordata; class Actinopteri; order Perciformes; family Bathydraconidae; genus Gymnodraco; species Gymnodraco acuticeps. Next base: position 409,402 of record NW_022991454.1, read on the forward strand.
AGCCCAGATTTACAAACTCCTGGCAGGACAAGCTCAAGCTCAATTCTCACACTGAATTTAAAAAAAGTGAGTGAGGGACTGCAATATAAGAGGGAAAGAAAGAGAAACTTTAAAACTGTTCAATTGTCATGATGTGTAAAGACTGATATTGTTCTATAATCGTCTGAAACTGTTAAGTCATGATGTGAAACGGTTAACAAAGAAAAAGGGACACTCAAGCTGCTGCTACACTTTATTTTATTTATCTAAAATTAAGCACTTTTAAGATGCACATATTTTCAAAAGCTATTTTATTTATTTTCTCTTTTTTATTTTAAATGCAGCCCGAGAGGAACAGTACACATATCCACAGTATTTACTGTATATCTGTATAGTTCAATGTTAATTGACAATAAATATTGTTGTTTTTGAATTGTACTTTCTTTATTTGATTGGCAGTCAGTTGTTGATTACATGCAGACGTTGATAAAGCTACAGCTACTTCAATATATATCACACTAATTCATGAAGCAAGTTAGACATTTTGATGTTCCGGACCTTTGCACGGGGAGATTTTCTCTAACTGGACCTCGTTGAATTTTAGTTGAAGACCCCTGATGTAGACCAATGAAGTGACATGATTGAAAAAATAGCCTGATAATTGATTTATGTAATTGCATGAAACCACTGGATATAGAAATACAAATATATTGAAAAATATAATATGTACGGCGTGCATTAAAATTAAATATTGAATAACTATTTGCAGTTAATGATAAAATATGATAAAAATGAAACCCTTTCAAATAATGAAAGCTTTTCTTATCAATTCCGACAAATTATCAAACTGATAAGTTACTTTCTTTCCTGTATTTTTCTCCCAGCTCTACGTATTCATAGCTCCTTATATCTCTAAAAATAGACCACAAGTCCAAGAAGACACAGCAATTAGCTAACACAGCAGGACACTGTGGTTTTTATCAAAGTGTACTCATACAGGAGAACATTGTGCATTTATAAGGGACTATTTTCAGCAGTGGATTAATACACATTTTGTGCAATCCTGAGGATGTACAGCAGCAGTAGACACAATAAACTAAAGTGTGTGGGTATGTGCCTAGAAATGAATGCACACACACACGTTCCTTTTTTTAACAACTACGCCTACAAAATCAAAAAGTGTTTTCAAAAGGAGCATACTTCATGTTCATAGAGTGACGGCCCGTCCACACACAGGCATGAAAAAAATCTTGAAGAATCTTGATGCTGGGCGTGTCTGAAGCTTGGCGATTTTTTTGCGAGCAACGCGACCAACAACCAATCACATGAATCTCCCGCCCCCGACATACAAAGCAATAGCAATGTTAAAACGAAGTAAACTGGATATAAAATCCCCAAACAGACGAAAACCTACCAGTTTCACCCACTGTCTCTGCCACCTCCCTCCATGCCTGGTTCCTCCGGTTTGTATCCCGGTAAATAGTTCTGGTCGTAAAGAACCGGGTGATTTGCTACCGTAATTTCTCGTTTGGAATATGAGGAAATGAACTGCGGTCTGGCTCTCCCAGCTTGCACGCGGTTTGATTAGCTAGCGCTTGTACTGGCGGGATTTGCATAAACGGGATTTGATTGGCTGATGCCAGCTTCGAAAGCATCTGGAGCATCAAAAGTTGAACATTGCTCACCTTTTGATGCTTACGATGCTTGCAAAGCCATGCTCCGCTCCCCACAATGCAGTTCGGCGAAGATTCAAAATCTTCTATGTCACCCCATTCAAGTGAATGGGTGAAGCTTTGAAAGATTTTGTTCATGCTTGTGCCTTGTGTGTGGACGGGCCGTTACTGACACCAACAGAAATAAAAACATGTGTTGAAATTTCAGAGAAAAGGAGTGAATATACATGAAACATGTTACAAGTCATATCGTTCCATCATAAGCCAGTCAACACACAGGGAGATATATCACAAAGTATAATTACAGTTAAAATAATCTCTTCTTATATTTTGATATGTTTCATGTCACTCATTTTGAGTCCAATTTAAAAACATTTGAACAAACGCCTCAAATTACATTTGAATTTGCTGACTCACATTCTAGTCAAAAGATGTCCCATCCTACATTTAAAGGGAATCACTTTGGTTTCAGCGTGGCGTGGAAGAAAATATAATTCTATGTTGCCAGATTACCGTCAGTACAAGCAGAGGAAAGTGGCATTTAGATGTTACAAACGCAACGTATGAGGTCAACAAAGGAAGCAAGTAGGCCTACTGGCAAAACACTTATGCATTCCCCTGCAGATTGATTGTTTTCATCGCTGCGACTTGAACACTCTGACCAGCTTGGCGGAACGCAAATGTGTGTGTGTGTGTGTGTGTGTGTGTGTGTGTGTGTGTCCAACAGCTTGGCCTGATGTGTGGGGTAGCCTGTTGAATCTTGATTTTGAGTGTGTTGTTTCCTATTTAGATGAATATATTAATGTAACTGAATGTTGCATTTACTGAATATTACATTTAATATTGGGCAGCACTCTGTGAAGCCTGTGTCTGAAACGCATTGTAAACATACTTATAGTACTTTATAATCATCATATTCATAGTTATTTCAAATGATTTACAACAATTATCCTATAAATTATTCACATATAAATAAACACTGTCTTCTTGTATGCAGTATAATCCCTGTTCAAATGGATTGTAACATAATAACATAATAACTGGCTGGTCTACCTGCATGTGCCATCCGACCTCTGCAGCTCATCCAGAATGCAGCGGCTCGTCTGGTTTTCAACCTTCCTAAATTCTCCCACACCACTCCGCTCCTCCGCTCCCTTCACTGGCTTCCGGTAATTGCTAGAATCCACTTCAAGACACTGGTACTTGCTTACCATGCTGCGAATGGATCTGGCCCTTCCTACATCCAGGACATGGTTAAACCGTACACCCCAGCGCGTGCACTACGCTCTGCATCAGCCAAACGACTCGTTGCGCCCTCGCTGCGAGGGGGACCCAAGTTCCCATCGGCGAAAACACGTGGGTTTGCTGTCCTGGCTCCAAGATGGTGGAATGAGCTCCCCATTGACATCAGGACGGCAGATAGCTTGCACATCTTCCGGCGCAAACTGAAAACTCATCTCTTTCGACTCCACTTCGAGCGTTAGAACTATTAACGAAGCACTTTTATACTAATAAAGGACTGGCTTTTCTAAAGCCAGTTGAGTAGCACTTGAAATGTTTAGCTCTATGAAACCTGATGTACTTATATGATTCTGTTTTCTTCAAGGTTGTGTCTTCCTGGTCGAATGTACTTATTGTAAGTCGCTTTGGATAAAAGCGTCAGCTAAATGCAATGTAATGTAATGTAATAACAAATATATAGGAATTATAATGAACAATGATACTTATATCATAAAAGTATAATGCATGTTCGAGAAAGGCATCGTAGAGAAAGGGTTACCAAATATTGTGCTTTGCTGGTTTAGCATTTGTTTTGTTAAAGGTTTTTTTCCCTCCAGATCCCTATTATGAGGCTTTTTCTGAAACATGAACGCAAACATGTTTCAATTATCTCAAAGCAACATTTTAACCAGTTAATGTCAGGGTGTATAGAGCGAGATGAGCCAGTGTAAATTGAAGGCAGCATCCACACACTGTTTACTTCACCATCTGCTTCATGCAAGAAGGACCATAATAACAACCAAGTGACTTGTGGGTGTATCCGGCTGAATGACACGGTGATGGAAGCTTCTATTACATCTGAGGGATGTAACTCAGTAAAATGGACTTCTAATTGACAGCGTGTATTGGCTCTGTATATTAGTGGGGAGACAAGTGTCTTGAGGGGGCTTTTCATGTGCCTGAGGATGCCTGACATGTTGGAATTATTTCCCCATTGGTGTTAAAACACAAACCTTAATTGGATTAGTTCAGCACAAATTGGCAGATATGAAAAGAGTCAGCCAAGCTACTGCTCACCGTATAGGGAACAATCAAATAGGAGCCTGTCAGCCAAACTACTTGCAAATAAAATTCCAGATTGGCACCGAGCTTGCCAAGCTTTCACCTGGTAGAAACCCTGACAGGATCCAAACAATTACAATGCATTCTGGGCGAGCAGCATTTGTACCCCCGCGGACCAGTGCATGAATCAGGGATATCAGTTAGAAGGCTTTCAATTAGAGAAATGTAATCCAAGCAGCTGTTGCATCGAACAGTTCCAGCAAGCATCAGAACGAAACATTTAATTAGACAGAAATGTGAAGAGCTTTCGCCGGAAAGAAATTATGTTTCAACTCATAAATGAAAAGCTTCACAACAGAATTCATACAGTAGCTGTCCTGCCTTCAACTAAGTGGCTTCTCTTAGAAACGAGATGACTGATGAGCTTATTATTCATACCTTAGTGGTGCAGGAATAATTCCTAAACCTGGAAATGAGTTAGCATTTGAGCACTTTCAGGCTCCATTGTCTCAAACAAATCAATGTTTTTTTGTATGAGCTTACGAAATGTTACGTCTTGTACAAGGACCTCCGTAAATACCATACTGTCGAATGTCTGTAACTTTCCCGTGTCTTAAAAACCGGGATTGCTAATAAGTGACTAAGAAAAGACTACTAGGAAGTTCATGAGATCTTTCTAGAGGGTTATCAAGAATAACTTTTATCCAATGACCCTCTCTGTCTGTGTCTGTGTATTCTCTTGTTCCGATTAACCCAGCCAAATCTTTTTTCTTGTTTTGTATCTATATCTACGCCGGGATCCGGAGTCGAGGCTGATCTTCTTGCTGTAGTCCTGTGTCCTGGATCCTCTATCCTGAGTTCTGGATTAAGTCGTGGACTTCGGGTCGTGGCTGAACCTGTCTCTGCGGTCCTGCCTTGGGTCTCGTCATGCTGCTTCCCTGATGGCTTCCACAGGATTGTAGCTGACATCCTCGTGGATTCATCTTCTTATTACAGACACATGCATTTCCTAACATTCGGTCTATATGTTGTAAAACGTATTATCTCTTCGATTTACACACGGCATCTATTGCACGTCTGTCCGTCCTGGGAGAGGGATCCCTCCTCTGTTGCTCTCCCTGAGGTTTCTCCCATGTTCCCTTTAAACTGTGGGTTTTCTCTGGAAGTGTTTCCTTGTACGATGTGAGGGTCTAAGGGCAGAGGGTCTAAGGATAGAGGGTGTCGTTTTTATCATACTGATATTCTGAATAATCTGTGCTGTTGTATTTGCTGTAAAGTGTCTCTACTGTAGGCTATTTTTATTTTATGTACAGCACTTTGGCTCGACCAAAAATCGTTTATAAATGTGCTATATAAATAAAACTTGATTTGATTTGATTTGATACTACACCGTACACCAGTCTGTCTAGCTTAGCTTAGCTTTAGCTTAGCGGTGTTGACCGAAGTCATTCGACCGTCATGTTTGCTTACAGTCTTATGTTAGCTATCTACTTCTTGTGATTGCATTAATGCTTCAACTACTATACAAGTAGTGTTAGTTTGTGCAGAATTGGTGTTTTCAAAAAATCTTATTTCTCCACTATTCCAAAATCATATCGTAACACCCCTTTCTACATCTTGTCAAAGGACCTGCAATGCTTTCTCCTGACTCAACATACACACAAAAACCATCTCTATTACCTACATGAATATATTAATGTAACTGCAGCGAAATGTTGCATTTATTGAATATTAGATTGAAGCACTCTGTGATGTCTCAAACGCATTGTAAACATACTTATAGTACTTCATAATCATCATGTTTTCATAATTATTTCAATTGCTTTACAACAATTGTCCTAAAAAGCCTCATGATTTTTTATATTTGCATATTTAATATTTACAAAAATAACATCTCTATTAACTCCAAGAAGACATTTTCGGTTTGGTTGGATTTGGTTTCTTTGTTGGTGTGATTGAAACAAAAAACACAAATGGCCTCATTCTCATGGAACCCGTGAAAGGATGTATGATGAGCAAAGGAAGTGCCCATTCATAATTGGAGCAGATCAGAATCAATGGGCGGATACAATAATTATTTTTTCACTTATGGAAAGGGCCTTGGCAGAGGTCTTTGCTCTCATCTAAAAGCCCTTCTAGTTACACCTTCAATAATTCATCCAGGGCATTGCCTGCCTTTAGAATGAGAACACACAGTGAGAAAGAAGAACAAAGGGCTGCCTAGTAGATTTGCAATGACCTTGAAATGAGGCGTAAAGATAAGGCTCTAACCAAAACACAATGAAATGTAGTCTCCAAGATGCAAAGATGTCAAACTCCCCAAGGACCCACCGACACTGCTCACACCTAGGAAATGCAAGCATCACTTGGAAATATCTCACATACAGTAGTGGGAGATGTACATGTGTTGATTACGACAACAAAGGTGCCATTATACCATCTGGATCTTAAACAGCTCAAGCCCAATCAGATCTAAAAACATGACTTTATCTTCTCATTCACTTGTTGCTAATTATCTGGCCAATTGGGTGTAAAGATTTAAGCTACCAAATATTGTGTTTTGCTGGTTTAGCATTTGTTTCGTTAAAGGTTTTTTTTCCCTCCAGATTCCTATTATGAGGCTTTTTCTGAAACATGACAGCAAACATGTTTCAATTATTTCAAAGCAACATTTTAAGCAGTTACTGTCAGGGTGTATAGGGCGAGATGAGCCAGTGTAAATTGACGGCAGCATCCATTACTTCGCCTGTCGGCTTTGTTGTCATGTGCACAACAGTGTAGATATGGCAATGAAACGCATAGGTCACTCCAACAGTGAGTACAGGTTAAAAAGGAGAAAGTATCGGGTTACCTCCTGAATGTGATGGGGGGCCGCACAGCAGAACCACTCCTTGGCCTTCGCGCACTGATACAGAGTTTCTTCTGTGGGTCTTGAAGCTTTCCAAGTCTGAAGAATAAAAGAAGGGGAAGTTAGTAAAAATCACCCCAAGTCAGAGGTTGATTCATCTGAACACATGAAAGCACTGTCATGAACAGATTATTATTTTTCTTTACCCTGTTTTTCTTGCCTCTTCTTACTCAGATTCAAGGTCAAAGCCTATAGAGCCCAAAGCAGTGTGCAGCAGGCGGAAGAACACTCACTACAGGATGCCGGTTTATAATAGAGCTCACTCAGATGAACTCACCACACTCTCACAAAGTACCGGAGAGTTCTTGGCCTATTTCTCCTTTAGACTGTGAGAAAACAAGGCATAACCCTGACAAATACAGTTGTTGTAGACTCCAAGGGGCAAAGGTTTAACCCCAGTGTGTGTGTGAGGCAGCAGTCCAAACCACTGAACCACTGCACCAGCTCTACAGACAAAGTCTACACACATACAGAAACACCATTACCCTCTCCGTGCTAGTGTAAGGAACGTTTTCCAAAGTGAACATGTTCTTGTCTGGTAAATAGCCTTTGGCTTTGCCTCAGGCCAAACCAGCCCTTCCTGCTTCTGTCGATATCGTGGATATCCAAGAGTCATTGTGATATTGCTTCAAAAATCAGAAAGATGTGAATTAAAGGGTCCCAATAGGAGCTTTTACTGGAATAAGAGAATAAATAACTTGTTTCATTGTATGAAGAGAAGCACCGCCAGGTAGGATGAATGAATGCTTGACAATAGAACAAAGGACGTTGAAGGGATTTGAAAATAAATAAAAACAAAAACAACAGAATCCCAAAACAAGCGGGTCTTGATATCATCAAATGTTGCAATTACATGCATTTCCTTAAGTTTAAAAACATATTATTATGGGATTCAAAGAGAACCATAATCTAACACTTCATAAACTACATTATATAAAGGTTGGTATGGAAAAGCGTTAGTGTTATTATGAATTCAGATGAAGAAATATAAGAGTACTTTCCTCTTCCATCTCTAATGCCTAAAACACGTTATGAGCATCACATGATACGATAAGATAACACTTTGTCAGATTTAGTTTTAATTTGTTCTTGCATCACAGCAGCTCCATTTGCAACATGAACAAGGACAATATATATATATATTTAAGTCAAGAATGACACAATCAACACCAGAATCAACACCAGAATCAACACCAGAATCAACACCAGAATCAACACCAGAATCAACACCAGAGTCCACAGGGAGAGTTTCTATTCTACACAACAACCCCTTAAAATGTATGTTGAAATGATTGATAATGTCAAATTACATTTCCCATCCTTTGGTGCACGTATTGATACAATTATTATTGCACTCACAATGAAGCCTCCTGATTGAACCAACGTGTTGAAATAAGAGAAGGTGTGATAAAAACACAGTTCATGTTTTGCTTCCCAAGGATTCAGGAGCACCTGCTTTGTTTCCGTCAAATATCCAATCCCCAATTAGTGCTTCCTCCCTTGTTAAAAAATGTTGTTAGAGCCATTTTCATTTCATTATTATGATCTGAATGTTAGGCTTAATAATAATATAAAGATTCAACTCTTAATCGTTTATGTTTTGTGAGTCACACTATGGTTTAAAATATATTAATGGAAGGCTCACTTCCGCTGCAACTCTGACTACTTTTAAATCCAGACTAAAGACTTTTCTTTTTGTCGCTGCTTTTAATTGAACTATTCACATCTTAAACTGCACTGTAACTTTTATCCATGTATTTTTTCTTTTAATGTTTATTTGATTATCTTTTCTTTTTAATGACTGATTTTAAATGCCATTTTCTTAATGTCTTTCGTTTTTTGTAAAGCACTTTGAAGTGCCTTGTGTTGAAAAGTGCTATATAAATAAACTTGCCTTGCCTTATTTGTTATCAAATGTGCGTCAGGTATCACATGCATGGCTAAATGCCTATATATGGCAGGACAATGGGACACAGCTCTTTTGACCGTGGTCTTTTTTGATACTGATAACTTTTATTTACTATGAAGCGAGGAAATGTGTCCTCCTGTTTCTATGCCGTCTGGACCAATGAATAATGTATTTGGAAACAAAGAGGTGCGTCAAAACCCACAACCCCGACAGAGAAGTGGCTATTAAATGTAGACACGGATTAAAACGCCACCACATATGTGTACGCTAAGGCTGCTCGATTAAAAATCATAATCTCGATTATTTGGGTCAATAATTGATATCACGATTATTAAAAACGATTTACTTTTAAAACATCAATTTATTGGAAAACATTTTTTGAACAGTGTGTTTTTAACAGTTGATTACCCTGAACTTTAAATTCAACTGAAAAACCAATAATACAAAAAAAATAATAAAGAAAATAATCGTTTTATTTTGATTACGTTGTTTTCATAATCGTTGCAAGCCAAAATCGTAATTGCGATTAAAATACGATGAATTGAGCAGCCCTAGTGTACGCTTTAATTTATCTTCTTGATTTTAAAAGTCAATTTCAGTGGAGCCTGGTGAACTGCAAGGACATACAGTCATACCTGCCATGATTGCATTCTGCTTGAGACACAGTTGAGTGAGTGAGAAAATGAAAATAATAAACTCACTATTACTGTACCCTGAGCTAGTAATTGTATATTCCACATAATGAATGGAAGCCTTGCATTAGATAAAGGCATCATAAGAAAACATAAAACGGTGCGTATCAATAGTGACACACAGCAATCTGCAGCCGCTAAGCAGAGTGTGCTGTGGCGGGTCACACATGAAGGATTTTAATAGCTCTGGTTACCTTTCATTCATCGTGCCCATCACCACAGAACACAACAAAGCTATCCCTGCTATGGTTCTGACACCAGAGGGAATGTTACATTGAACACAATGTCATTTGACAATTAATGGAAATAATAGCAGGTCATTACCGCTTCCAATAACTAGCTGCACTAATGGTGTATATCCTGGTAGAGCTCAGTAAATGTAATTCACAAATCACATGGAAGCCTCATTGATAACTCTCGTTGGATGGGGGAAGATAAATGTTGTTATGGCAACTACTTTAAGCCCATGTAATTACATTTTGTACCGTAATGTCAATCAAACTGTACACATGACTCAATTATAGCAATTTGTAGTAACATGGCAACGTTATTAAATTAGCATAGCATCAAAAAGCAATCAGTACTTCCTATTTATCTTGTTCCATTTCCACTAAAACAACAACTAAAGTATGATTGTATGATAATTCCACAGCAGTTTCCATAATGCCCATGCCTATGAACATACCTGTAATGTGTTATAATCGGCCTATAGTTCTGTATAATAAGTAATTACTCATAAACGTCCTTGAAACCTAATCAGGAAAAATCATAGCACATTAAAAGTCAATTTACAATGAATAATAAGTGTTATAAAACCTTTCACACTCTCTTTTAGTTTTTAACAAGATCACAGTGTTATATCGTTCCCGTAGGTGTTATATGTATTTATTTATTGTTTAGCTTAAGGCAAATTAAATACATTGCAAGTTGTGTTAACAACATCAAACACATGATTGTGAAATTATTGTATTGGGTTAATAATCATAAACAATTATTTTAATCACATTTCTGTTAATTTTTTGATGGTAAACAACTAAATGATGGACATATACATATTACATTTGTGTCTTTGCTTTTAAATGAGTGTTTTTAAATGCCATTTTATAATATGTTTCTCCTGCACTGCTATTTCTTAATGCTCTTAATGTCTTTTTTTGTGTGCCTATTTTGTTACGGTCTCAGGCACTTAGGGGGTAGGACCCAATTGCACGACCCGGGAGACAGAGGTAAAGTATTGTAAGATACTTTATTTTCCCATGAATAGCAAAAATGAACAAAACGGTAACCACCAAAACTCTAGTCGAGATGACAAAAAACCTTTCAAGAGTACCAGGAGCATAGACCACCATGACAATAGACCAGATCAAAACACAAAACTAGAGTAAAACAAAACTAAACATAACATATCTGTCGAGTCGCAACATATTTTTGGAAAGCACTTTGAATTGCCTTGTGTTGAAAGGTGCTACTGTATATAAATACACTTGCCTTGCCTTACCTGTTGACATATGTAATGTTGAACAAAAACTCAACCTAAACGGTTAATACTACACACAATACGTTGATACATCCTGTGTAACCAAAGATATCTGAGAAAACGTCAGAATATTGACTTTTGTCTCAGAAATCTCGTTTGATCCCAAAATAAATCACAATATGGCTTTAATCCTCTTCCATACATTGCACATGAAATATGTTTATAATGATTTTTAGACTTCATAGAAAGTAAAACTCATAATTTAAACATTTCCGTTTTTTCTTTGTGTCTACTTTAAGGTCAAATTCCTTTTTAAATATGCTTTAAACAAACAGACGGTCTACAAGAAAGTAATATAAGACGACGAAGGGCCTCAAATGCATCCACACATATTGTCCTAATAGGAATAATTAACCTTAATTAACCTTGCTCTATAACACGCAGCATACTCTGGAGCAGCGGTGCAGACACAAGGGCTCTCTTCTGCCAACCTGCTCTGTGCAAAACTGCAACCAATCCACTTTAAAATGAGATTACTGATTAGTTCAGCTCCAAGTGATCTAAATGTAAAATTATTGGGCTCAGTGATTTATGAAGAGGACTATAAGGTCAGCTAATATATGTCATAGTGGCTGCCGGACAAGTCAATTAAGGAACAGCCTTTGATTATTTCTTTAAACATAAATCTCCTCTTAGCCCATGAGCAGAGTTTAACTAACAGCTATTTGAGACTCTTAAGCCCTATTAAGAAACCAACTCCTAATACTTTTCTAAAGATTACTGCCAGATGTGGCACTTTAGGGTCATGTTGATGTGTCAGGGATGTAGAAACCTGATGCAAAGCTCTCTTTCAAAGTGTTAATAGACACGTCTTTTTTGCTTGTACTTATCACTATGAAGTGAGTACACATTGTAATGGCTGTGGGATAACGACACCATTGGCGTTTTGATTGTTTCGGTCTGCCTCCGGGTCGCAATCTCCCTGGAAATGAAGGTTCCATATACTGTACAGCACGAAGGGGTAGACGAGGAGGAACACACTTGAGTTGTGTCCTTACTGATGGAGGTGATAACATAATACTAAAGAGGCTGTGTGGTCTGAATAAAAGTCTTTATTGCTCCCACTTTGTCAACGGCAGCGCATTACAGCTAAACCCCTTAAATTCTTACCTTTGCCAATAAAAGCGGTAGATATAAACACTGCAGCCATGCTTTCCAGAGTGCATTTTGAGGCAACCCAAGAATATTGTTTTAAACCTCAACAAGATAGGTGATGGTAGCTATCCCCAAGTGATTGACAGTGGAAAAACTGGAATATTCCATACCTTGGAAACACGGCAAAAAAGCAGAGAATTCAAAGAAGGCTTAATGATTACAATGTTTGTTGTACTTTAATAATACTTATGGATGTGAAATGCCATAATCGTAGAACTGAGATTCTAGTTCTTTGAAATTCTTATTGTTGTTTCTTGCTTTGGAAAACTAGCGGCCCCAACCCTAACCCCAACCCCATGTTGCGGTGTGTGAAGCAGGCAGGACCCAAATGCAGATTTAAAATGAAAATTCCTTTATTTCAAGGCTACCGGATACAAATAAAGACAAAACAGAACACTCACCGGAGACTTAGTCACAAACAAAAGACGAACCAACACTGATAGACAGAAAAAACAGAACTTAAATACACACAGGACTAATCAAGGAAACAAGAGACAGGTGAGGAGGGAGGAGAAAACACAGGGGCACCAGGCGAACACAATCAAGAAAACAGGTAGGAGGGAGCACACACAGACAGGAAACCAAAAACAGATCTCGACAAGACAAAACACAACACAGACAGATCGTGACACCCTAGCCATTTTACGTTAACCATATATGAACAAGCCCATAAATGTTCTTGTTCATATGAAAATCAACGGACAGAAAACAAGTTATCCGTGTCTCCATTGCTTAGTTTGTCTCGAGACGGTGAAATTGCGTTGGCTTTGCGACATTGGCGCAAACAATAAAAACATTTGAAAATGCTACGGTCAACAAAATGCTAAATATATTTATGTTACTTTTAATACACGAAGGATAACCACCAATTGTAGACCCTTTTCTATCTATTCATCATGCTGGTCGAGCTACAATTATTTTGAAAATATATTCCAGTCTTCTCAGTATGACTATAGTGTAAAGTAAATATCTGCGGCAAAATACTTCCCTTTTTATTTCACTCTCTGGGCCTCTGGGGTATTTGCACCTCCGTCAGTACAGAAAAACATCTTGGAGGGCTTGAGGTAAGCTGAGGAAATGTCGAAACACTTGTATGAGACTTAGCAAAGCAGGACAATAGTTCACATTGCCTCAACTCCAACCGAACGGGAGCACTTCAAGCCGCTTTAATGGAGTTTGATTCCCAGGAAGTGACTGCAACAGGAAGTGTTTGTCCTTCGGTTGCCCTCCAGCTTCAACAGAAACTCACTGTGGTGCACTGGGCTTCATCAAGGACGGTCTGTGTAGAGAGAGTGCAGGTGTGTGACATCGAATGACTCCGAACTTCAATATATCATAAAAGAAAGTGATAAAGAGGAATTGGCGGTTTTGGCATAGCAGGATACTCTGAATATCAATAAGAGGTAAATGGACTGTACTTATATAGCTCTTTATCCAGTCTTTACAACCCCTCAAAGCGCTTTACATACTACATGTCATTCACCCATTCACACCCATTCATACAGAGCAGTACCACTTGCTCTAGGACCTAACATTCACACACCGTTGGCCATGCCATCGGGAGCAACTCAGGGTTAAGTATCTTGCCCAAGGATACATCGACATGTTGGCTGCACGGGCTGGGATCGAACCCACAACCTTCTGGTTGAAAGACGACCGCACTCCCTCGCAGCCACAGTCGCCCCTAGGTGAGAATAGGTAACACAATGTGCTCAAATGATTATCTCACTCAACCATGAATAATGATCGGGGGGAAACGTAGATAAATATCCTTTTATTCTTACTTATATGTTTTTGTACATAGGACACAATACTTGTCTGCTATATTGACACTGAACAAACTTTTTTTTTCTCCAATTCAATTTTGACTGACATGTTTGCTTGATACGCATCACCTGTTTTCTATCCTTACCTGTCAGAAATCTGTCCACTGTCCTATGTATTTTATTTCACCTTCTAAATCCTGAATATTGATAGTCTGTGTGAAAGTACTCTTTGTTCATTGTTCCTGCATCAACCCTATTTATTTGACTTTACAATAAACATGTGTATATTGTCTTTAACTAAAACCCGGAAAAGTATTTCACAATTTCCGGTGTCCTCGTCTCGAAGTCAATGTTTTTTTAACGTGTTTGTGGTTAGAAGCCTTAAAAAAGGTCTGTGGTTACCACTCGCTGAAGATATGTTAATGTTTTGTTCGAAATATGTCAGTGTCCAAAGCTTATATGTTTCATAAAAACGACGGTGGCTAACAAGTGACTAAAGTAACTATAATGGTAAACCTAAAAAAAGATGTAATCACTGCACCAATCTGTTGAGAGACAACGTCCACAACCAGAATGTTTGTGTCCTGAGATTGCATTTAGTCCAGTGCGTTTCACCTCCGTTTTTTCCTCCGGGTATCTGCACATTGTTTAAGTTCAAATGTAATGACTTTTAAGAGCGTTTTAAGAACTGTAAAAGCAAAAAATAATACCAATAGAAAAAAATCGATGAACTAGACCAGGGGTTCCCAAACGTTGCCATGCCAAGGACCCCATATAGCATTATCCTCTGGCGGGGACCCCCCTGTTGCAATTTTTTTTTAAATGATGAGGACATTATGATGGAAAATATGACTAATTAATCATACAGCTTAATACATTTTCCTAATATATATTTGTATTAATAATTAATAATCAGTTATTCTTCTAATTTTTTTTTGTATTTATCTTTTGTTTGTCATTCATTACATTCATTGTGTCTTCTGTTATAAACACTCTTAACACAATATGAAACAGTAATATCAACAGTAAACGTATTTTAAAGCATTTTTAAAGTGATTTCTGTCTTTATAATATTATATAATTTTGAACAGTAATATGAACAATTAACATATTTTTTTGCATTTTCGAAAGCTATTTATATATAATATTCAACAGTAATATTAACAATAAACATATTTATATTCATATAAACAACATTTGCTACATCCGTGCTCTCATCCAGCTGCAGAGCGAAATATTCACTAGCTCCCACTTGCTCCAAAAGCTGAGCAGATTCTCAGTTTCACTCTCAGTAGCGGCAGCTCGATTCTGATTGGCTTGAAGGGCGGTCGTGTGATTTAAAAACTAAAAAATAAAATATTAATAAATAAATAAAAAATATTAAAAGATTGGCATCAAAGGACACATAGATTGATAGATATAGTTATTTATAACATCTAAAAAAAAAAATGTAACTTTAAAAAACTTTGCGTGACCCCCTGGCGGCCCCCCGGGGGGGTCGGGGCCCCCACTTTGAAAAACACTGAACTAGACAACAGTATAAACCGTTACTGAGTTTTATTGCATTTGAATAGCGGGAAATATTCAGCGCACATTACCCAACATGACTGCCTTTGCATTAACAAAAACACAAATGGTATGGTAGACCAATGGAAACCAATGTACCCCGTGCACACTCATTCATTCTGCCCCAGATACAATGT